>NC_134504.1:19146972-19242283 GCF_040206685.1 Ascaphus truei
AATGGGGAGAGAGTGGAGAGAAAGAGGGGGGAGCGGGAGAATTACATCCCGGGCAACGCCGGGTATATCAGCTAGTTTTTTCTAAATTTCACTCCATGTGCACCAATTTGCAACATTTCATATTCTATTTCATAACAAAGTCTGGGGAGGGGTTTGGGAATTGAACGCCCCCCCCCCCCCCCCCCCAGCATTTTTACGAAATAGAATATGAAATAGTGCAAATTAGTGCACACGTTGAGTGAAATGTAAAAAAAAGACATAACTGTCAGATCTTAATATATAAATTCGAATGGTTAGTGCTAGATGTGGTGAATGTTATTGGTCCGTTGGTCTGCCCGCCCCCCGCGACTCATTGGCCAAGAGGTATGCTCCACTGTGACACACACATAGACACACACAGACATTGGTCCCTGTGTCCGCCCGCCCATAGTCAGCCTCCCACACGACTCTCATTGGCCAAAAGGTACAGTGACATCACTGACACACACCTACTTCACTGTCACACACTTGCACTGACACCATACCCCCAGACAACCCCTGCGGAGTCCTTGGTAAGTTTCATCCATCTCACACTGTCACCCCTGTCTATACACACAAACACACACACACTCACTGTCACCCCTGTCTACACACACAGTCACTGTCACCCCTGTCTACACACACACTCACTGTCACCCCTGTCTACACACACACACTCACTGTCACCCCTGTCTACACACACACTCACACTGTCACACCTGTCTACACACACACTCACTGTCATCCCACACCTGAGAGTCATGCTTCTTCATTTCATAAAAAACATTTTCATTTAATAAAACGGCCTTCTCCCTTAAGGTTACCAAAATCTAAGTCCGCCCAGTTAAAAAAATCCAAGTCCGGTCGGGCAGACCGCACACACGGTCAAAAATGCATCTCCGCAACGGCCGCCCGACACTCCCTGTGCACATGGCCGCCCGCACTTTATCGCCTCCTTAACTTATAGCTGCCTGGACCGCACACATGGCCGGCCGACAGACACGACAACACTCCCCTGTAGCCACACGCCCGACCAACCCAACACTCCCTGTAGCCCTGCACTATCCTTCAGCTTAACTTGTTGCCTTACAAATAACCTGTAGCTGCGCACATTCAACCGCCACCGCGGATGCTTCATTAACACGCCGCCATAGCCTGCACACACTCTGGCACACACTCCCTAATCACATTCACCAAAATCAACATAAAATAAATGGCGTGCGGCCCTACGCACTCTTAATTGCGATTACAAATTGGCCGCCCGTACCTTCACCTACGCACTCTTAATTTACTTTTATAAAATGGCCGCATAAGGTTACAACGCCCTTCTCCATTAAGGTAACCAAAATCCAACGGCCGCCCAACGGATTCTTCTCCCTTATTCCTTATGTTTGAAAAATTCACTTCCGCAACGGCCGCCCGACACTCCCTGTGCACATGGCCCGTACCTTCACCTACGCAGTCTTAATTTAATTTATAAAATGGCCGCATAAGGTTACAACGGCCTTCTCCATTAAGATTAGCAAAATCCAAGTCCACCCACTTACAACAATCCAAGTCCGCCAAGGCGGACCGCACACACGGCCGCCCAACGGATTCTTCTCCCTTATGTTTACAAAATCCCTTATGTTTACAAAATTCACCTCCGCAACGGCCGGCCGACACTCACTCTGCACATGGGCGCATGCAATTTATGGCCTCCTTCACTTATGGCCGCATTCACATTAGAAAGTGTCCGCCTTCACAACATGTGTCATTAAATATTGAAAGAAACACAGAAGCGCACCAAGGGTTAAGGAAATGTATTAGACAATTGGTATAATAAAATGTAAAAACTTACACATCATATTAAAAATGTCCAGTAGCGGCCAGTACAAGAATGGTGGAGCCAGGAGGATGGGTAGGCGCAGGAGGTATTGCCTGATGTTAGCAGTTCAGCCCCGCGCGCTGGGGCTGGCTTGCCCGGCAAGGCTCAGATCTTACTTCCGGGTTGCGGCTGTCGCAGGACCCGTATGGAGCTGCCCTCCGATCGCCTGTTTACTTCACATCCCACTCGAGCAGGTAAAACCAGCTCAAAGCTTCGTAAGAAGCTGGGACTTGTACAACCACACGTCTGGACACCAACAAGTACTGTATAATCTCCGAAATGCGTTTCACACTATTCAGTGCTTCATCAGGCAGTATAGAGACACCTATGGGGGGGCCTTTTATGCAGACACTCCAATCCAATTACCCAATTAATTATTTAAATAACTAAATGTAAGCGTGGGATATAATATATATGCTCTGAGTATCTACCAAGCTAAAGGTGTATGTTTACTTAAGGAGGTGAAATAGTTACTAGTGTTTGTAGATATCTACAACACAAAGGTCCCATATAAAGATCAATTGAGAGGAGTGTTTAAATCCCATACTGCTAATGGCTGTCCCTGTAGGTGTTGCATACATGCTTAATCATACATAAATAGTATCACTAAGCCACAATTAATACCATAATTAACAAAAAAATAAATAAAAGATTAAAAGAATGTGTAGGGGGTTAAAGAACAAGTGGGGGGGGAGGAAAAGGGGGGGGGACGGAAGAAAAGGAAAATAAGGAGGGGTTGGACTGTGAGGGGGGGTGGAAGAAAAGGTGGGAAAGGGGAGGGGGGTTAGAAATATAGAGAAAATAGAAGTAGTGGGGGGGGGGGGGAGGTGGAAAGAGGGGAGGGGAAGGAAAGAAAAAATGTGACGTGTCATTTACATTATCGAATGACACCCAGCCTACCTTACATTGACATAATAAAATGCCCACCTTCACAACATGTCCCAATTGGCAATTAAACATTTTCTCCCTTAATAACATTATTTCATTAAATGTTTTTCCTACATTTCAACATTTACGATCCTCTTTACATTTATACATTCACCCACACACTACACAATCTTCATTCACCCCTTCACGTTCACACAATTTCATAACAAACACTACACATTTATGCCTTCATTCACCCAAATTCAACACACACATTACATTTCTACATTCACGCATCAACAACATACATTACCATCACCATAGCTCACCATCTCCGTCTGCGCTCCGCACGGCCATCTCTTTCTGCACTCCGCGGACGAATACCATTCTCCATCCCCTTACCCTCATGCACAACGTGCATGTCCCGCCACCGTACTACTTTATTCACACAAAAAATAAATTATTTTTTTATTTAAATTACCTCTTTATAAACACTATGTGACAATTTATACCAATGTTACCCTATACTATATTTCAATACCCACCCTTCCTCTTTCACCCCCCACCCATCCTTCCTCTTTCACCCCCCACCCTTCCTCTTTCACCCTCCCACCACCCTTCCTCTTTCCTTCACGCGCCGCCCCCTCCCTGCCCTTCACGCGCCCCGCCCTCCCTGCCCTTCACGCGCCCCGCCCTCCCTGCCCTTCACGCGCCCCGCCTCTGCAATCCCGGGCAACGCCAGGTATATCAGCTATTAATTTATAAATAACATACCTACAGTCCGCTGAATAATTACTCCATTGTTTGTGTTTCAACTTATTCCAAAACCCACCCTAACAATCCACCCCCATAACACCTACAGTACAGTAATGGGCAAAATCCCTATTATCCAGATCTGGATAATAGCGCATTGGGCTATTAAAAAATGAAAACATTACCCAGCCAGCATATAGTAAATAAAAGTTACTACCCCCTATTGACTCTTTAGGCGGTCCATTGATAAGTGACACATTCCTACACAATTTTCACACATGTATGGTTTTGTATACATATGTATTTTATTGTTTTTATATGTGTCTCAAACCCTTAGCACTTGGAATTCATTAAAAGGCAAATATGTAAAAAGTTTTCCTGGTCCTACTTGTATTAAATATACATCACATCATTCATCCATCATATAGATGCTTCCTACAGCATATCCAATTCTGCTTGGTTAAGGTATACTTATTACAATCTTGATGCTCTGTCTGGATTGCTCTGATCTGTCGTCAGCTACTATCGAAGCAAGCATATATCCTTAGGAGTCAAATAATGCTTCCGCAAAGAAATGACTCATTGGGATTGGCTAAACACGCAGCCCAATGAGCATATACCTCACAGCCTTTAAGGTGATTGGTAGTATGCGCTATCTGTTCACAATAAAAGGAACTGACGCCACTACGTTTTACACTCCTCCTCCCCTGACGAAGTGTACGATAGTACACGAAACGTACGTAGGGATTTTAACGGACGCCACGACGGTGGCGCCAAAGATGAGCGGCTGCTGAAGTGTTTCTGTCCCGCACTTACACAGAAAGGTTATATTGCTTCATTCAGAAGGGCTGCAATGTGAAGTCTTGGTATTTTTAATATGCATTGACATCGGGACATGGTTTAAATGTATTATTGGGAGGCGAGGCATTGCAATTATTAACTGCTTGGATTACAATTGTGAACCGCCCCATTATAACTAACAGATGCACAGGTTGATGTATGTTAAGGATTAACACTTACCTGACGGATAAAACTTGGACTGTGGCAATGTGTGTTGCTGGATATAAGGCTGTCTTACTATACGTAGGTAGTTTTTGAACACTGCACGCATTGACTACACATACTGATAATATACAGTACACGAGATTCTTACTGCATCAACTTGGTCTGGATCAAACTAACAGCTGTCCTATTTTGCCACACAGATATTTGCCAATAACAATCAGAGAGCTGGGTAGATGCAACTTAGTTCCTCTTTTTCTAAGTAGTGTCTGACTTAGCTACCAATGTATCGGCTTACTTTACAAAGTGTGTCATTTATGTGTAATGACACTGTATGATACTGTGTATCTATGCTATTCTATGCAGACTATTCTATTGATGTGTATTTGACCTGTGGTAGAGTTTTAATGCACATACTTGTTGCTAACATATGAGGATAAGTATATCTGTGCTCTCTTTTGGCAATAACTACCTTGGTTGCAGGTGTGACCAAGAGACTGGTTGCCAGTCATCTGCTTATATTAAGATAAAGCAATAGATTAATAATACCAGTCTGTAGCACTATAGTGCATGCTATTCTGAGAGGTATGTTGCTATAGACACGTCTCTTTTGTATACACTAGAAGTGGAATATCAGTTTAAAGGATTAACTATTGTATCTCCACGGACCGTATACATCCATGAGGTGTCAAAGGATGTGAGATTTTCTATGTCCAAATAGGAGTTTAAAATATACCTTAGTATTTACTTACAATTGATAAGGATACTTCATATACTAGTGTTGTTTTGTGGACAGATTATATATCCATAATTACAAGGATATTTATAAGAGTTTACTAACACATGCGGCCTCTCATTTGGGGAATTTTTAAAGCACTGTAAATAATATTCACGAGTTGCTGACGTCATATGTTTAATAAAACTTTATTATTTTTTTCTTGAACATTAGTTGTACATAAGAGGATATTTATATCACAACATTAGTTCTCTTATACAAGATATTAGAATCTGATGGGTTACTAAGATCATCATATCTACATATGTACTTTGAGTGCAAGTAAGAGGGATTTTTGTATGGGGTTATTCTTACTCAATTCGTTGTTTATTTATTTATTTATAAAATATTTTACCAGGAAGTAATACATTGAGAGTTACCTCTCGTTTTCAAGTATGTCCTGGGCACAGAGAAAAACAAATAATACATGGTTACAAGTACAGTTACATAAATGAACAAGGTATACATTATATACAAGACATTGCATGCACAGTTAAAGAAAATATATATTACTAGCTGAGAGACCTGGCGTTGCCCGTGAGTTAAATTTCCCGCTAGGAGGAGGGGGAGAGCGGACGGGAAGGCAGGGGGAAGATCAGACGGGAGGGCGGGGGGAGAGCGGACGGGAGGGCGGGGGGAGAGCGGACGGGAGGGCGGGGGGAGAGCGGACGGGAGGGCGGGGGGAGAGCGGACGGGAGGGCGGACGGGAGTGCGGGGGGAGGGCGGACGGGAGGGCGGGGGGAGAGCGGACGGGAGGGCGGACGGAGAGCGGACGGGAGGGCGGGCGGAGAGCGGACGGGAGGGCGGGCGGAGAGCGGACGGGAGAGCGGACGGGAGGGCGGACGGAGAGCGGACGGGAGGGCGGACGGAGAGCGGACGGGAGGGCGGGGGGAGGGCGGACGGAGAGCGGACGGGAGGGCGGGCGGGCGGAGAGCAGACGGGAGGGCGAGCGGAGAGCGGACGGGAGGGCGGACGGAGAGCGGACGGAGAGCGGACGGGAGGGCGGACGGAGAGCGGACGGGAGGGCGGACGGAGAGCGGACGGGAGGGCGGACGGAGAGCGGACGGGAGGGCGGACGGAGAGCGGACGGGAGGGCGGACGGAGAGCGGACGGGAGGGCGGGGGGAGAGCGGATGGGAGGGCGAGGGGAGAGCGGACGGGAGGGCGGACGGAGAGCGGACGGGAGGGCGGACGGAGGGAGGGCGGGGGGAGAGCGGACGGGAGGGCGGGGGAGAGCGGACGGGAGGGCGGGGGGAGAGCGGACGGGAGGGCGGGGGGAGAGCGGACGGGAGGGCGGGGGGAGAGCGGACGGGAGGGCGGGGGGAGAGCGGACGGGAGGGCGGGGGGAGAGCGGACGGGAGGGCGGACGGAGAGCAGACGGGAGAGCGGACGGGGAGGGCGGACGGAGAGCGGACGGGAGGGTGGACGGAGAGCGGACGGGAGGAGGAGGAGGGGGGAGAGCGGACGGGAGGAGGAGGGGGGGAGAGCGGACGGGAGGAGGAGGAGGGGGGGGAGAGCGGACGGGAGGAGGAGGAGGGGGGGGGAGAGCGGACGGGAGGAGGAGGAGGGGGGGGGAGAGCGGACGGGAGGAGGAGGAGGGGGGGAGAGCGGACGCGAGGAGGAGGAGGGGGGGAGAGCGGACGGGAGGAGGAGGGGGAGAGCGGACGGGAGGAGGAGGGGGGGGGGGAGAGCGGACGGGAGGAGGAGGGGGGGGAGAGCGGACGGGAGGAGGGGGGGGAGAGCGGACGGGAGGAGGAGGGGGGGGGAGGAGGAGGAGGGGGGAGGGAGAAGAGGGGGGGGGGGAAGGAAGAGGGGGGGGAGGGGGGGGAGGAGGAGGAGGGGGGGGAGGAGGAGGGGGGGAGAGCGGACGGGAGGAGGAGGGGGGAGAGCGGACGGGAGGAGGAGGGGGGAGAGCGGACGGGAGGGGGGGGAGAGCGGACGGGAGGAGGAGGGGGGGGGAGAGCGGACGGGAGGAGGAGGGGGGGGAGAGCGGACGGGAGGAGGGGGGGAGAGCGGACGGGAGGAGGAGGGGGGGGAGAGCGGACGGGAGGAGGAGAGGGGGGAGAGCGGACGGGAGGAGGAGGGGGGGGGAGAGCGGACGGGAGGAGGAGGGGGGGGAGAGCGGACGGGAGGAGGGGGGGGAGAGAGCGGACGGGAGGAGGAGGGGGGGGAGAGAGCGGACGGGAGGAGGAGGGGGGGGAGAGAGCGGACGGGAGGAGGAGGGGGGGGAGAGAGCGGACGGGAGGAGGAGGGGGGGGAGAGCGGACGGGAGGAGGGGGGGAGAGCGGACGGGAGGAGGGGGGGAGAGCGGACGGGAGGAGGGGGGGGAGAGCGGACGGGAGGAGGGGGGGAGAGCGGACGGGAAGAGGGGGGGGGGAGAGCGCAGACGGGAGGAGGAGGGGGGGGGGGAGAGTGGACAGGAGGGGGGGAGAGCGGACGGGAGGAGGAGGGGGGGGAGAGCGGACGGAGGAGGAGGGGGGGGAGAGAGCGGACGGGAGGAGGAGGGGGGGGAGAGAGCGGATGGGAGGAGGAGGGGGGGAGAGCAGACGGGAGGAGGGGGGGGAGAGCGGACGGGAGGAGGGGGGGAGAGCGGACGGGAGGAGGGGGGGAGAGCGGACGGGAGGAGGGGGGGAGAGCGGACGGGAAGAGGGGGGGGGGAGAGCGCGGATGGGAGGAGGAGGGGGGGGGGAGAGTGGACAGGAGGGGGGTGGGTTGGTTAAAATTTCCGGGTCTCTCCTCTCCCCCTGTATGTTTCTATGCTCCCCCCTCTCTCTCCCCTCCTGCCCCCCCATGTGACACAGATACACAGTGACACACACACACAGTGACACACACACAGTGAGAGACACACACACAGTGAGAGACACACACACAGTGTCACACACACAGTGAGACACACACACAAAGTGACACACACAAACACACACCCAGTGAGACACACACACACAGTGACACACACACAGTGACACACACACACACACACGTCACCTCTCCTTCGGGGCGCCGCCATCTTAGGTGCTGCGTGTCCCCCCGCCGGGGAGGGAGGTGAGTGCGGGAGGGAGGTGAGTGTGGGAGGGAGTGGAGCGGCTTCCGGGCGCGTCTTAGGTGCCGCGTGTTCCCCCGCCGGGGAGGGAGTGGAGCGGGAGGGAGGTGAGTGCGGGAGTGGAGCGGGAGGGAGTGGAGCGGCTTCTGGGTGCATCTTAGGTGCCGCGTGTCCCCCCGCCAGGGAGGGAGTGGAGCGGGAGGGAGTGGAGCGGCTTCCGGGCACCTCTTAGGTGGCCGCGTGTGCCCCCGCCGGGGAGGGAGTGGAGCCGGGAGGGAATGGAGTGGGTGAGTGGAGCGGGAGGTGAGTGAAGCGGGAGGGAATGGAGTGGGAGGGAGGTGAGTGGAGCGGGAGGTGAGTGGAGCGGGAGGGAGGTGAGTGGAGCGGCTTCCGGGCGCCTCTTAGGTGGGCGCGTGTCCCCCCGCCTGGGAGGGAGGTGAGTGGAGCGGGAGGGAGGTGAGTGGAGTGGAGCGGGAGGGAGGTGAGTGGAGGTGAGTGGAGCACCGGGGAGGGGGGGAGGTGAGTGTGATGGGGGGGGGGAGAAGACAGAGAGGTGTGTGTGTGTGTGTGTTTTTTTTTGGACTTTTGGCCCGTCACTCCACCTCAGGCCAATGAGAGGTGTGGGGGGCGGGCCAAGGGGGTGGTGTGAGTGTGTGAGGCCAATGAGAGGTGTGCGGGGGCGGGCGGGCCAAGGGACCAATGAGATTGCCGCTAGGGACACCGGACATGCAGGCATACAGTGCTTTCAATAATATATTATAAGATGAGCGTATGAAACAGTTACAGACCAGGTTAAAATGTGAGACAGCCTTAGATTTGAAAGAACTTAAACTGGTGGTGGATGTGAGGGTCTCTGGTAGGTTGTTCCAGTTTTGGGGTGCACGGAAGGAGAAGGAGGAACGTCCGGATACTTTGTTGAGCCTTGGGACCATGAATAGTCTTTTGGAGTCTGATCTCAGGTGATAGGTGCTGCATGTGGTAGGGGCGAGGAGCTTGTTCAGGTAGCTGGGTAGCTTGCCCAGAAAGTATTTGAGGGCGAGACAGGAAAGGTGAACTTTGCGCCTAGACTCTAGTGATGACCAATCTAGTTCTTTGAGCATTTCGCAATGATGTGTGTTGTAGTTGCATTGGAGAACAAAACGACAAATTGAATTGTAGAGGGTGTCAAGTTTGCTAAGGTGGGTTTGAGGTGCCGAGCCATATACTATGTCTCCATAGTCAATAATTGGCATTAGCATCTGCTGTGCAATACGCTTTCTGACCAGGAGATTTAGGGAGGATTTGTTCCTGTAAAGTACCCCTAGTTTGGCATAGGTCTTGGTTGTCAGGGTATCAATGTGCATCCCGAATGTTAAGTGGGAGTCAAACCATAAGCCCAGGTATTTAAAACTAGTGACAGGTGTTAGGGTGGTGTTAGCGTTGGTTCTAATCAGTAGCTCAGTCACTGGAAGCTTTACAAATTTAGTCTTGGTCCCAAATACCATTGTTACAGTATTGTCAGTGTTTAAAAACAGTTTGTTTTGGGAAATCCAGTTTTCGAGTCTCAAAAAGTCAGACTGATGTATGTGTTGAAGGTCAGAAAGGCTATGGCTGTGTGCATATAGGATTGTGTCATCTGCATACATGTGTATTGAAGCTTCCTTACAAGCTGTGGGAAGATCATTAATGAACACTGAGAAGAGTAGGGGCCCCAGAACAGAGCCTTGCGGGACACCACAGGTGATATCCAGGGGGTTGGAGTTAGAGCCTGAGATGGACACATGTTGGGATCTTCCTGATAGGTAGGACTGAAACCAGTTTAAAGCATGTTTCCCTATTCCAGAGCTCTGGAGTTTGTTAAGCAGGATAACATGATCAACTGTGTCAAAAGCCTTTGCAAAATCTAGGAATACTGCACCAGTGAGTTGTCCCCGTTCCATTCCACACTGGATTTCATTGCAAACTTTTAGCAGGGTAGTTACGGTGGAGTGTTTGGGACGAAACCCAGACTGGAATTGGCTTGGGAAATTTGTCTTGGTGTAGAAATCGCTTAATTGGGTGTGGACACATTTTTCCATAACTTTGGATAGAATTGGGAGAAGTGAGATTGGCCTTTAGTTTGAGACAGTGTTTTTGTCCCCACTTTTGAAGATTGGGACAACTCTGGCAGTTTTCCAGGTCTTAAGGATATGGCCTGCAGACAGGATAAAGTTGACTATGGACGCAATTGGTTTGGCAATGGCTGGGGCACCAAGTCGTAGGAACCTAGATTGTAGTAAGTTGGGTCCACATTGGCTGCTTAGTTTTAGTTTGAGGAGCGCTTGTGTAATCTCCTCTTCAGATACTGGGCTAAATTGTGGGCAGTGTTGGGAGGGGGTGGGACTGTAGGGATACTCCCAGGATGAGATTCATGAGATTCATGTTTGGGGTTTGTGCTGCGTTTCGCTAATAAGTTAGTGGCACACCCCACAAAGTAATCATTGAATGCATTTGCAATGTCAGTGGGGTTTGTCAGAGTAATATCCCCCTTAGTGATATTACTTGGTTGTTGATGGTTAGGAGGCTGGAATATATTGTTGATAACCTTCCAGAAGTTAGCTGGGTTTGATGTATTTTGGTGGAGATTGTCAGAGTAATATTGTGCTTTTGCATGCCTTGTTTGCCTTGTGCACATGTTCCGCATGCATCTGTAGTGATTGAGATCCTTGGTAGTGCCAGTTACTTTGTAGCTTTTCCACAAGGCATCCCTGAACTGGTAGAGTGCTATAAGGTCAGGTGTAACCCATGGAAGGTGGGCCCCCCGTACCCTTATTTTGCGTAGTGGAGCATGGGTATCGCAGAGTTTTAAGAACTCGGATTGGAAATAGTCGAGCGCAGAATCAGGGTCGGGAATTAAATCGATTCTGTGCCATGGGCAGTTGGTAAGGTCATCCAGAAACTGTTGTGTGTTAAAGTTTTTAAATGTTCTAGTGAGGAGAACTTTAGGGCTTGAATGAGGTGGTTTAATTTTCCTTAAACAGTACACTATTGCATGGTCACTGAAAATATCAGGAAGGATGCCAGAGGATTGGATTCTGCTGGGGTTTTAGGAGAGAATCCAGTCTAGCAAGGAATGGTTATGCGATTTCAGGTTTATCCGTGTGGGTTGGGAAATGAGTTGTGATAGGTTAAGTGACTTGAGTTGTATCTGGATTTTGTGGTTTTTAGGGTCAAGCCAATTGAAATCCCCAAGAACTAGCAGCTCACTCTTCTCATTCAGAGAGGAAATGGAGGCAAGAAATTGGGTGATATCAGTCAAGGATTGTAGAGGGGCTATAGGGGGGCAGTAGATGCCAGCAAGCAAGATGGGCTTAGAAAAGGGGAGGCAGATTTTGCCAACTAGAGTTTCAAAAGAGGGTGGACTTGGTGGGCAATTTAACAGTGTAAATTGTAAGGTGTCTGCAATATAAAATAACACCCCTCCTCCTCTCTTTGACCTATCTCTCCTAAAAATGGAGTATCCCTGAATGGCGAAATTTGCAACAGGGGTTTTAGGGGATAGCCATGTTTCTGTAAGAACGATGGCTTTGGGTTTATGCATAAGGCACCATGCCCTTAGTTCATCCAGTTTGGGCTGCAGGCTCCGGATGTTTATATGGGCGACAGATAGCCCTTTTTGGAATTTAAAGGTGGAATTCTCAGGGGCATGGGACAGAGCTGAAATGGGAGGACCTGGGTTAGTTTCAACATCACCTGCTAGAGAGAGTAATAGTATGAGTAGAAATTTGGTTAGTTGTTTGCAAGTTGTAAATTTGTGGTGTTTGCCATTTGAGTGAGCAGTGGTTGGTGTGCTGGTTTTTAGTGTTCTCCACCAACATTCAGTAGATAGTGCAAGGCTTCTGAGTAGTCCAGGGTGTATGGTGATGTTGGGTGTGTGCCAGGATGGAGGAGTTTGTAGTGGATAGAGGGAGTAACATCTCCATGAGGCCAGGAGAGAGAAAAAAGTTAAAAGACATAGGAGGTTCATGATGCCAGAGGTAGGCAGTGCTGCAAGGAGCTGTTGTGAGCAGAGTGAGTGTGTGCAGACTAAACAGCAGGGGTGAGCCTGTACCTTGTCAAGTGTTTTGCTGCATTGCAATGCTAGGGTCAAATCAGGGTTTAAGTGTTTTATGCATTCAGTTTTGGGAGAGGCTGCAGTGAAAGAAGTTGTAAAGGGGTGGGGGGTTAAACTATGCAGGCTAACAAGCTTGGGATCATAGTGTGATCTGAATAGCTTACCGTTTGTTGGTTCAAGGATGCTTACCGTTTGTTGGTTCAAGGATGAAGGCCATCCTCGTCCTGCTCCTCTTTAATGGGCACCGACAGTAAAATAAAATTACTGACCTGTAACCCCTTAATTACCTTAGTGCTTATTAACCGCTGTGTTAATTAAGGGGTCAACCCCCCCTCCTGCTACGTACCCGAGAGGACTAACCACCCTCCCCATGTCAACTACCCACACCCCCTCCACTCATTGTTACAATGGTAAACCATACCTACAATTCGGGCATGGATTTCCAAAATGGCAATGAATGCTGTTATGGAACCTCAGATGCAGGCTGATTATCGATAACTGGAGTCCAGGTTCTTTGAAAGAGTAAGTTTATTGATACTTATAATACAAATATATGCAGGGAGAATCAATGTGTCATGCAAGACTTTAGGCTGATTCTGAAGAAAGGCACTCTTTGTTCAGTTTTTATACAGTTTGATATACATCACTTGTTACATTAACAAGCAGATTACAAAAACTGACTTGTCATTCCTTAGCAATTCTATATTAAAAGGCTGACTTGTCTTTTTCTCAACAATTCTATATCTGTTTTTATCTTGTAAAAACAGACCACAACAGAATACAGGCATACCCCACATTAGCGTACGCAATGGGACCGGAGCATGTATGTAAAGCGTAAATGTACTTAAAGTGAAGCACTACCTTTTCCCCACTTATCGATGCATGTACTGTACTGCAAACGTCATATACGTGCATAACTGATGGAAATAAGGCATTTGTAACAGGCTCTACAGTCTCCCCGCTTGCGCACACCTTCGGTACAGGTAGGGAGCCGGTATTGCTGTTCAGGACGTGCTGACTGGCGCATGTGTGAGCTGCCGTTTGCCTATTGAGCGAGATGTACTTAAAGTGAGTGTACTTAAACCGGGGTATGCCTGTACAGTCTATCACACACTCTGGAAGAATGACCAACCCTGTTGTTTATTGTAAAACTGTCTAGTGACCGTTTTTTTTAAATGAGAGCAGAACCATTAGTCATCTGGACATACATACATACACATTTAACCCATTCACCACATGTAGTTATTACATTACAAGCACCTCTAGCCCCCTCTATCAACAAAAAGACCCTTTTAGTCCAGAATTCCATATCGATGGGCAACCTAAAAATGAAAAAGAACCACAAAATAAAATACATTAAAAAAAAAAGCCTTTGCTAATAAACTAATTTTCACGCACACTGTACATCTGAGAGGTTTCACCGCTGTGTGAATCATGTGGTGTCTGGAGAGGGCATTCTTCTTCTTTTTTTTATAAATATTTTTATTGGAAATTCTGCAGACTTGTACGTACAGTATATTTTTAACATGCATGTGGCAGATTCTTATACAGGTATCTCTTTATGTTCCATACAATATTTGTTTTGCATTATTTCCTTTTTATTTTTACTATAGTAACACTTGAACCTTCAACTCAACTTGTAAACATTTACTTGTACTATGTCAATCCGTTATATCATTTTACCTTCAACTTATTCCCTCTTGATAGTATTCCCCAGCTTTTGCTTCGTCTGTTTTGAACCTCTGACAGACTAACCAAGTAATTTTATATAAGGGCTCTTCCCTCCTTCAGTATGTTTGTACTCTTTTCGCCACTCCTGTTCGACCCATACACTGATATCCTGAGGTATTTTTTTCACTAGTCTTATGGTATCGTCCATAGTCCTATTGGGTACTTTTCTAACCCCCCCCCCCTCCCTGATCTGTTTTTTTATTTATTATTGATGGTGTAGTGTTCAGAATCTTATTGGGGGATTCCTGGTTAGTGTGCGTGTAGCGTACCATGTTGTGTGTTTAAAGTTTTCTTTGATTTTTGTCTTTGTCTCGTCTGACTGTGCGGCAATGAAGCTTTCCCAGATTTGGAAGAATCGTTCCGCTTTTTTTTCTTTGTCCGTCGTGGCTTCTACCCAGTCTAATGTGAATATACTAAACATTTTTTCCCTCTACAGCTGCAGAGATGGGGGAGTGTTATGTATCCATTGTTGCAAGATTGTTTTCCTTGCGGCCATAGCTATAATTTGTTTGTTTGCTGTTATCAGTTTGTTCCCCTGCTGCCACTTCAGCGTTTAGGTTTATGATATTAAAAATCGCATATTCGGGATCTATATGGATTATTGTATTCAGGGAATCTTTGCAGTACTCGTCTATTCGTGACCAGAACTCTTGGACCACTGGGCAGCTCCAAAGGCAGTGCATAAGATCTGCCTGTGGGGCTGCACACTTTGTACATTTACTGTCCAGAGATAATTTTGCTTTGTATCTGAATTTGGGTGTAGTATATGTTCTATGTAAAATGTTGTAGTGCATTTCTTGGTATATTGTGGATGGGGTGATTTTCAACGATTTCCCAAACTGTCTCATGATAGTCTCCATATTTAGATTTGGGCAGTCTGTTAACCAAGGTCCCATTCCCGGTGTGTTGCCATCAAAACGTAATGTTTTCTTCAGACACTGATAAAAATGTGATATTGAGATTTTCCCATATTTTGCCCTTTGGAAGAGAGCGTCAAGTTGATTGTCTAAATCTGCTGTTGGTAAGTTGTTTAGTGATGTCAATGCATAATGCCTGGCCTGTAGGTATGCAAAGAATTGTGTGTTAGGTAGTGCGTATTTATCTTTCAGTTCCTGGAATGAGTAAATTGTGTTTTAGTTTATGCAGGAGCTGCCCTATTCCAAGGATTCCCTTCTTTTCCCAGGCCTCAAAAGGGTAATTCGCCTTCCCTTCCTGAAACTGCAAGTTCTTAGTGAACGGTAGAAATAGCGACTTGTTCCTTTGTAAAGATAGTGTTTTCCTGGCTCTATACCATGCTTTATATGTGCTGAATAGTAATGGGTTGTCTTTTATGGCCCTTGGGACCTCGTGAGAAGGCATATGTAACAAATATGGGAGAGGGCATTCTTACCAATGAATTGCTTCTCACACTCACACAGAGGAGACATTATTCACGTGTTCAATCATCTGGTGTTTGAGGAGATAGTCCTTCCGTGAAAAGGTTTCCCCGTACTCCGTACATCTGAAAGGTTTTTCTCCTGTATGAATCCTCTGGTGCATGGAGAGGCTGCTCTTATCACTGAATTCTTTATCACACTCTGTACATGTGTAAGGTTTCGCCCCTGTGTGAATCCTCTGGTGTTTGAGTAGATGGTCCTTCTCTGAAAACCTTTTTGCACACTCTGTACATGTGTAAGGTTTCTCCCCTGTATAAATCATCTGGTGTGTGAGGAGGCATTTCTTAACCTCTGGTGTACTACGAGACTGTCCTTCCGTGAAAAGCTTTTCCCACACTCTGTACATGTGTTAAGGTTTCTTCCCTGTATGAATAACCTGGTGTCTGAGGAGGGTTCTCTTATCACTGAATTGTTTCCCACACTCTGTACATGTGTAAGGTTTCTTCCCTGTATGAATAATCTGGTGTCTGAGGAGGGTTGTCTTATCACTGAATTGTTTCTCACACTCTGTACATGTGTAAGGTTTCTTCCCTGTATGAATAATCTGGTGTCTGAGGAGGTTGCTCTCATCACTGAATTGTTTTTCACACTCTGTACACGTGTAAGGTTTCTCCCCTGAGTGAATCCTCTGGTGTTTGACGAGACTGTCCTTCTGTGAAAAGCTTTTTCCACACTCTGAACATGTGTAAGGTTTCTCCCCTGTGTGAATCCTCTGGTGTCTGAGTAGATGGTCCTTCTTTGAAAACCTTTTTGTACACTCTGTACATGTGTAAGGTTTCACCCCTGTATGAATCATCTGGTGTGTGAGGAGGCTTTTCTCATCACGGAATTGTTTCTCACACTCTGTACATGTGTAAGGTTTCACCCCTGTATGAATCATCTGGTGTGTGAGGAGGCTTTTCTCATCACCGAATTGTTTCTCACACTCTGTACATGTGTAAGGTTTCACCCCTGTATGAATCATCTGGTGTCTGAGGAGGCCATTCTTATCACGGAATTGTTTTTCACACTCTGTACATGTGTTCAGTTTCTCCCCTGTGTGAATCCTCTGGTGTCTGAGGAGGCTGCTCTTATCACTGAATTGTTTCTCACAATCTGTACATGTGTAAGGTTTCTCCCCTGTGTGAATCCTCTGGTGTGTGACGAAATGGCCCTTCTGTAAAAAGCTTTTCCCACACTCTGAACATGTGTAAGGTTTCCCCCCTGTGTGAATCCTCTGGTGTGTGACGAGATGGCCCTTCTGTAAAAAGCTTTTCCCACACTCTGAACATGTGTAAGGTTTCCCCCCTGTGTGAATCCTCTGGTGTGTGACGAGATAGCCCTTCTGTACAAAGCTTTTCCCACACTCTGAACATGTGTAAGGTTTCCCCCCTGTGTGAATCCTCTGGTGTGATAGGAGTTTCCCCTTCAGTGAAAAATGTTTTCCACAGTCGTTACAGGTAAAGGGTTGCTTGCTAGTGTGGACACAAAGGTGTGTAATCAAGTACCTATTAAGTGAGAAGTTTTCCCCACACTTACACACAAAAAGCTGAGCACTGCAGCTCCTTCTAGAATCTCTCTGGTATCTTTTGCTTGTCCCATACTTGGAGTCAGTCTGTGCTGTGAGTTGTACAAGGCCTGTAAATTCATCATCATGTGGCACTGGTTCCTTGCACATGCCCAAGATGTGGTAGGAATCATTGGTTTTTGGCACTTCAGGGGTGCAGGAAGTGAACGAGCTTCTGGACATATCAGCGCTCCACTTCTGCTCCTCGTTTAGGCAGTTCTCTAACAAAAGTAAACAAAAAAGACAGAACTCAAATGTTTTCAATCTGTAAAGCAAATTATGAATAAAAAATACTTTGCAGAATTTACTTGATCACTACTTAATTAACAAAATGTTCTGTTTACTCTATACCCATGGCTTTAAAATTGTGGCCGCTGGATATACAAAAAAAACAATGACGGGGGGCGTGGCCAGGAGGCTCAGCGAGCCAGCTGCAGATTGATTAGCTTCGCAGGCAACCCCCTGCAAAACTGACCCAGAACCCCTAAAACTCGGGGAAAACTTTCAAATAAAATCAACTGCAGTCCCAGGACACAGAGGGAGAGGTGTTGGAGCGACGCTGGCCACGGTTATAGGGGAAAACAGGCGAGGCGCACCCGTACATGGGCCCCCTCTTCACCTCCCAGGAGTTCCAAGATGGCCGCCGGGACCACGTGGCTGGGATAATTACAGAACCCTGTAACCCTCGGGGTGGACGGAGGTAAGGGGGAACCCCGCACAGCAAGGCAGTGCCGAGGCACTCCACAGGGGAGCGATGATCACCCGCCCCTCTCCCGAAAGAGACAGCGCGCCCGCACAGAGTCGGTGTCCCAAGATGGCGCCGGCCGGTGTGTGAGGTGCTGAGAAGGACTCACAGACGGGGAGACACATCCCTTGGGAAGGAGGCTGCCAGTCAAGGAGGCCTTGCTGGGAAGAGACTGGTGGCCATCTTGGTCCACCCTATTTGCTCTCTTCAGCAGTGTTGAAGGGAAATAGACACAGGCTGCCAATAAAGATCTGGGAGAAAGAAAAAAAAAGGAGGGGGGGGAAGTGCAAATAAAGATAATCCCTTCCCCCTCCCCTTCAAATAAACCCTACTCTTGAGCCCCACTACCTCCTTTTAAAGTGACCACTGAGCCCAGTGCAGGCTTGGCCCAGATGAGAAGGAAGGGACCAAATCATCAAGAAATAAAGGCTCAATTAAAAGCAAATAAAGAAATGTAAACAATGTGTGTGTGACCAGGACATTTTAAGAATGAGAGGGCTCATCTCAATTTGAAATACTTCTGTTTTACATCACTCCAACATACCCAGCTCTACTCTCAGCAAAAATTAACGGACAAACAACAAATATGCCGCCCACTAAACAAAAAAAAAACAGCGGTCCAACGCGAGGCGTCCCTCTTCTTCAAAAAACAAAGTTCCAAAGACCAAGAAGCGTCCACCGCAGGCGGAGACGCAGATTCAGAAACAGACTCTGGAGAACAGACGGGCGCTCCACTTACCCGCAAAGAAATGATGGTGTTTGTACAAGAAATAAAAAGCTCTTTCCACTCCGAGATGCAGAGTTTCCGCCGCAGCGTCAGAGAGGAGATTGCGTCTAGAGGAGACCGCATTGTGGACTTGGAGGAGAGGGTGGATAACACCGCCCTTGCACAAGAGACCCAAGCACAAGAAATCGAGGAATTAAAAACCCAAGTCAAAACTATCTTCGAAAAACTGGAAGACACGGAGAACCGGTCCAGACGCAATAACCTGCGGATTAGAGGTATCCCGGAAGAAGTGGACAACGCCCAATTGGACGCATATCTCACTCTGCTTTTCATGTCCCCGTTACTCGAAACATCGGATGAAAAACTTCAGTTGGACAGAGCCCATAGGCTTCCTAGACCGAAAGGCCTAGATCCAGCAAAGCCACGAGACGTGATCACACGCCTACACTACTTCCGTATTAAAGAAGAAATATTGAGAGCCGCTAGAACCACCCCAAAGATAGAGCAGGATAATGTTCCACTCCTCATCTTTCCGGACTTGGCTCAAATCACGCTGAATAAGCGGAGAATGTTCGCGCAGATCACCAACTCACTGCGGAACAATAAAATCCCGTGCAAAATACTGTTCACCTATCAAGAGACGATGTACATTCTACTCTCACCAGAAGAAGGTGAGGAAAAACTACGATCATTGGGCCTACTCGAACCAGAGGATCCGGAGGCCTCTCAAAGGTCTCTTCAGTCACCTAAGGCACAACGCCAGGCATGGGTGAAAACACCAACCTCTAAGCGAGCAAAGACCCAACCCACTTGAAGATCTAGAGCTGGAAACTTACTTAATACCCATTTAAGATGGCATACAAGCCAAAACGTGGTCTGGACTTAAGGCACTAAGCGAGACGTGGCCCACTAAAGTAACCCACCTAAAAACTAACCAACAGTCGCGGTACCTGGAACACATCGACCAACTCCATCAAGCCACAATGACTACGACAACCTGTACATCAAGAAGTTGCCGAGTTTAGTTTTTAAGCTTCTAAAACGTACAAATCCCAAAATCCAGGCTATTCCCTTGCTCATTGAGAAACTGTTCTCCCAAGTTACCCACAAGTTCGAGACATTCAAAGTTTGATGATCAGTTTGAGCTAACCCGAACACTTAAAAGGGACTGATATACAATGTTTGTTTGGAACTGTTTTCTAGATAAAAGTGTATTTGCAATATAAGTCTATATGTTGCCTACAATAGAATTGGTCTCCCAAAGTTCAGCTACCAATTCTTTATTACCGGCTAAAATATTATAGATTACGTTTTAGGTAACTTCTTCCATGTTATTTATCCCTCTCCCCCTGTAGACTATGAATGCAGAGCCTGCCAAACTATAGCTGCCAGTCAACCCTACTTAATGCTTCTAAAATTGAGAGAGGATATGTTGATGTAAACAGGTATAACGTTCAATGCCCCCCATTCTTGCTTTTTTTCCCTGATGTGTAAGATCACACACACAACCCACCCCGTACTCATTGGGTGATTTTGTTTTCCCTTTTCGAAAGTTCGGCTCCTGGACAAAGGAGCACTGCGGCGCTGAGCCGCTGGGCCACTGCCCGCCCCCACCATGTTCACTTAACCTGCGAGTGCGAGAGACTCGCACCACGGGTCCTACTATGGCTGGTCCCCCCAAACAATGTTTGGAAGCCGAGGTCCTCGGTTTACCCCTCCCTCCCCCCTCTACCCTTCCCCTCCAAGTTTTGTAAGCATTTACCACTTTTTTGGAATAATATGTATATCTCTCGTTGTATATGTTCTCATATCAGATCGTTTCCAAAGACGGATGTACTGACGCTTCAACTATATGTAAGTTATCACTCTGTTCATTTGTATTACAGAACCCTGAACCACCACCATGCCGATTAATATAATATCCCAAAACACCAAGGGCTTAAACACCCCCCGAAAGAGACGTATTGCCCTCTCGGAAGCCAAAAGACTGTCAGGAGATATAATCTTGCTACAAGAAACTCATTTGAAAAAAGAGGATCAGTCACTGCTGTTCAGCAATGACTACCCCCTAGTCTACCACTCATCAGCTCCCACGAAAAAAAATGGCGTAGCTACACTTTTCCATAAAAACCTAAACTTCAAAGTAGATCAAATTAAAAGTGATCTCGCTGGGAGAATTCTAATTATCACAGGGTCACTGGACTCCACTGATATAACAATAGTCAACACTTATGCCCCTAATGAAAATCAAGAATCCTTTTTCCAGGAACTAACAAATGTAATTCTCTCTGTCCAGAAAGGCCTTCTAATATTAGCAGGAGATCTAAATGCAATTATGGACCCAAATCTAGATAAATCTCTCAGTCCCCCAGCCACAAAAAATAGTTGCCTCTACTCGGGGACTTGTATCTATGACCAAAGATCTATTGTTGGTAGACTCCTGGAGATTAGTTAATAGCAATGTAAAGGATTTCTCCTTTTTCTCTCACCCCCATAACAACATTCTCGAATTGACTATATCCTAATAGACCAACAAATTAGCGGTAATATTTCCTCAGCAGTAATTGCCCGCTCTGCTTGGTCAGACCATTCTACGCTCATAACCAAATTAGCCGGCCTCACCCCCAAAAATAAAACAAGGTTGTGGTCCTTGCACGAATCCCTACTACTGAACCCACAAAATTTCCAACTAATAGAAAATGAACTTGCCCAATACTTTGAAATAAACAACACCCCAGAGGTTTCCTCTTTAACCCTCTGGGAGGCCCACAAATCAGTGATAAGAGGCAAACTGATTGCCCTGGCTTCTCAGAAAAAAAAAGAAAAAACAAAACAAATTGAAACACTAACACAAAAACTATCAGAATTAGAACTTATTCACAAGTCAAACCCCTCCCGGAAAAATTACAGGCAAATAATCTCAGTGAGGGGCGAACTAAAACTTTTGTTAGTGTCAAACGCAGAAAGAGCTATAAGATGGACTCAACAGAAATACTATGAAAAAAGTAACAAAGCAGATAGAATGCTGGCACGCAAGTTAAAGCAAAAACAAGCTAAGGCTAAAATTCATAACATCCACACTAAAAATGGCTCAGTATCCCACAACCCCAAAATTATAAGTGATGCATTTAGGGACTACTACATATCCCTTTACAATCTACCAGGCCCAGTGGGAGACTCGGCTAAAGAGAAAAGAGCAATAAAGATCCAGAATTACCTAGCAAAATGCCAACTCCCCACACTAGACCCAAATGACATCACAAACCTTGAAAAAATTATAGAGCCCCTGGAAATTATGGAAGCAATAAAATCCCTGAAAATTGGGAAGGCCCCTGGTCCGGATGGATTTTCTAATCTTTACTACAAGAAATATTCCACAACTCTCCTCCCATTTCTTACCAAAGTATTGAATGAGATGCAACTAGGCCTTCCCCCTCCTAGAGATATGCTCCAAGCTACCATAGTGGTAATCCCTAAAGAGGGGAAAGATCCTCTGTTGTGTTCTAGCTACAGACCTATTTCGCTGTTAAATACAGACCTAAAACTATACGCAAAGATCCTGGCCAACAGATTAAATAGTATCCTCCCTAAATTGGTTCATCCGGACCAGGTGGGGTTTGTCCTGGGCAGACAAGCCCTTGACAACACAAGGAGGACAGTGAATCTAATACACGTAGCAAACCTTACAAAGTGCCCATCTCTATTACTCTCTATAGACGCAGAAAAAGCGTTCGATCGATTAGATTGGCAGTTTATGTCAGCTACGCTTTCGCAGATGGGATTCACAGCCAAAATTTTAAATAGTATAAACACTCTATACTCCACACCAACGGCCACTGTGAGGACAAACAGCTCTTTATCTGACCCCTTCCCAATATTAAATGGAACTAGGCAGGGGTGTCCGCTCTCACCTTTGCTGTTTGCCTTAGCCGTAGAGCCATTAGCATGCCAGATAAGGATGAACCCCAATATTGCGGGTATTTCTGTTGGTCAGGAAGAATTCAAAATAGCTCTTTTTACTGACCATATACTATTGACTCTTTCAAAACCTCTCACATCCCTCCCTAACCTTTTTCAGGTTCTATCAGAATTTGGCTCACTTTCAGGTTATAAAATTAATCATTCCAAATCCATGGCCCTCAGTTTAAATCTCCCCAAAGAATTAGTAAAATTACTACAACTAAATTTTGACTTCAAATGGAACGCGAACCATATTAAATATCTAGGGGTTCAACGAACAAAAAATTACTCAACTTTATACAACGCAAATTTTAAAACCTTCTTTGACCAGATAGTCAAGGAATTAGCCACTTGGAACCCATATATATATATATATTTGGGAGAATAACTACTATTAAAATGAATAAATGGCATTCAAACCCAACCGAAAGGAGGTGGGTCGAGAGAGGATTTGCTTTGCTTCCCATGCAGAATAAAAAATCTTCTCTGGCTCAACAAAAAGTCTAGACCACCCGAGAGTTTCAAGAACCCGGTGATATCCTTTGCCTGTAATATCTGAGACTCCCTCAAATCCAAGTTTCAATTAACCGGTACCCCTTCCCTCATGCAACCCCTATTCTCGGACCCTCTCTTCCTTTTTACACAGAAAACCCGCTCTCCCATACCTGGGTTCAAAAAAGACTCACGAGAGTCAAAGATATTCTCGTTCAAGGGAAAGTCCCCCCATTCGCTTCTCTGCAACGAATCATGATATCCCCTCTTCCGATTCTTTTCAGATTTCTCCAGGTTAGACATTATATCCAATCAGCCTATAAATCAAGCCAACCACATGCTTTAACTCTGTTTGAGGATTGGTGTTTACACCAGCCCCACACGAAGTGCATTATCTCCAGAATATATCAAAGTCTATCCTCTATCAAGAGCAATCAAACCCCCGATAAAAAAAAAATTCATTGTGCGTTGTAATCAAAGAGAATATTTACAAGTTAATATATAGATGGTACATGACTCCTGCCAGACTGCACTCTTTTCTCCCAGGGATCTCCCCACTATGCTGGCGTGGTTGTGGCAAAGTGGGGAATATTCTGCATATATTCTGGTCATGTCCCAAAATCCAACAAACATGGATGGAAGTGTTCACCTTAATACACAAGATCCTAGAAATCACTGTCCCACATGACCCAGTATATATATTGTTAGACAAGCCAATAGCCAATATTCCCCCCAAAAAAGCTAGAGTACTAGCCCAAATGTTAAATGCTACACGGTGTACAATTGCCAAAAATTGGAAACAACCTGCCCCCCCATCCTTAAACCAAATAAACAATAAAATCTGGCATATAGTTTATATGGAAAAACTCTCAGCCTATCTGAACGGTTCTACCTCGCGATTTTCTGAGATTTGGGCCCCCTGGTTTCACCATGCAGGTCTATCCCCATATATAAATTAGAATATTCGGAACAGAGTGATACATGTGGTAACTAAATTGTTGTGTACAATGCTATATTTTTACAAATGCTTCCCCTCCCCCACCTTCCCCTCCCCCCCCCCTTTTTTTTTATCTGTTATATGTTTTGTTAATTCTTATTTTGTATGAAAAAATGCTTAATAAAAATTCAATTAATAATAAAAAATAAAAAAATGATTTAGGTGGCGGACCTCAAAAACCCGCAATACAGTATCTTCCTGGCAGCTAACACAGTGAATTAATTTTAATACATATTCTGTACTATTCATCTATTCATTACTGTAATGATTATATATGTGTACCTTCACAGCCTCCAAATCAGAATTATCATTGAAATTTTCTATGAGATGTAAAGTTAAGGAAATCCTGGTCTGTCTTACTAGTGAGTTAATGATATTAACCCAACCAGATAGAAATATATAGTGTAAAGATAGGTGAGAGAAGTATACATAGACACCTAAACTCGCCTCAATTGCTCCATTTTATGTCTTACATACCGTAGTGGATAAGGTTGAAAAAAGACATGTTCAACCTATGCTAAATTTAGACAACAGATACTTTATCCTATATTTATATCTTAATATATAAAATCGAATGGTTGGTACTAGCTGCGGTGAATCTGATTTGGTCCTCAGCCTCTGGCCAATCAGATTGGTGGGTCTGACGTCATCCAACTGCCACTCTCTTCCCCCTCGGCCACACACACACACACACACACACACACACACACACACACACACACACACACACACACACACACACACACACACACACACACACACACACACACACACACACACCTCTCTCTGTCCTCTCCCCCCCATATCACACTCACCTCCCTCCCCGGCGCTCCACTCACCTCCCTCCACTCACCTCCCCCCCTCCCCGGCACTCCACTCACCTCCCCGCCGCTCCACTCACCTCACCCGGCACTCCACTCACATCCCCGGCGCTCTACTCACCTCCCCGGCGCTCCACTCACCTCCCCGGTGCTCCACTCACCTCCCCGGCGCTCCACTCACCTCCCCGGCGCTCCACTCACCTCCCCGGCGCGGGGACAGGCAGTGGGCAGGCACTCTGCAGCTGCCATGCGGCGTCTAAGATGGCGGCGCCTGAAAGGACCCCCTTCCTCCCTCGCGGAGTAACTAAGATGGCGGCGCACGGAAGGAGAGGTGTGTGTGTGACACTGTGTGTGTGTGTGGGGGGGACACTGTGTGTGTGTGTGGGGGGGACACTGTGTGTGTGTGTGTGGGGGGGACACACTGTGTGTGTGTGTGTGTGTGTGGGGGGGGACACACTGTGTGTGTGTGTGTGTGTGTGGGGGGGACACACTGTGTGTGTGGGTGACACTGTGTGTGTGTGTGGGGGGGACACTGTGTGTGTGTGTGTCAGACACTGTAGGGTGGGGACCGGAGCTACGCATAGGGAGGGGGGGGGGGGGGGCAGGAGCGGAGAAACATACAGGGGGCGTGGAGAGGGACCTGGAAATTTTAAGCAACCCACCCCCCCTCCTGTCCACTGCCCCCCCTCCTGTCCACTGCCCCCCCTCCTGTCCACTGTCCCCCCCCTCCTGTCCACTGTCCCCCCCTCCTGTCCACTGTCCCCCCCTCCTGTCCACTGTCCCCCCCCCTCCTGTCCACTGTCCCCCCCCTCCTGTCCACTGTCCCCCCCCCTCCTGTCCACTGTCCCCCCCCTCCTGTCCACTGTCCCCCCCCTCCTGTCCACTGTCCCCCCCCCGCCTGTCCACTGTCCCCTCCCCCGCCTGTCCACTGTCCCCCCCGCCTGTCCACTGTCCCCCCCGCCTGTCCGCTGTCCCTCCCCTCCTCCTGTCCGCTGCCCCGTCCCTCCCCTCCTCCTGTCCGCTGTCCCTCCCCTCCTCCTGTCCGCTGTCCGTCCCTCCACCCGGTCCGCTGTCCCGTCCCTCCCCTCCTCCTGTCCGCTGTCCCGTCCCCCTCCTCCTGTCCGCTGTCCCTCCCCTCCTCCTGTCCGCTGTCCCGTCCCTCCCCCTGTCCGCTGTCCCTCCCCTCCTCCTGTCCGCTGTCCCTCCCCTCCTCCTGTCCGCTGTCCCGTCCCTCCCCTCCTCCTGTCCGCTGTCCCGTCCCTCCCCTCCTCCTGTCCGCTGTCCCGTCCCTCCCCTCCTCCTGTCCGCTGTCCCGTCCCTCCCCTCCTCCTGTCCCGTCCCCCTCCTCCTCCTCCTGTCCGCTGTCCCGTCCCCCTCCTCCTCCTCCTGTCTGCTGTCCCGTCCCCCTCCTCCTCCTCCTGTCCGCTGTCCCGTCCCCCTCCTCCTCCTGTCCGCTGTCCCGTCCCCCTCCTCCTGTCCGCTGTCCCGTCCCCCTCCTCCTGTCCGCTGTCCCGTCCCCCTCCTCCTGTCCGCTGTCCCGTCCCCCTCCTCCTGTCCGCTGTCCCGTCCCCCTCCTGCTGTCCGCTGTCCCGTCCCCCTCCTCCTGTCCGCTGTCCCGTCCCCCTCCTCCTGTCCGCTGTCCCGTCCCGCTCCTCCTGTCCGCTGTCCCGTCCCCCTCCTCCTGTCCGCTGTCCCGTCCCCCTCCTCCTGTCCGCTGCCCCGTCCCCCTCCTCCTGTCCGCTGCCCCGTCCCTCCCCTCCTCCTGTCCGCTGTCCCCCCCCCTCCTGTCCGCTGTCCCCCCCTCCTGTCCACTGTCCCCCCCTCCTGTCCACTGTCCCCCCCCGCCTGTCCACTGTCCCCCCCCGCCTGTCCCCCCCCGCCTGTCCGCTGTCCCCCCCGCCTGTCCACTGTCCCCCCGCCTGTCCACTGTCCCCCCCGCCTGTCCACTGTCCCCCCCGCCTGTCCACTGTCCCCCCCGCCTGTCCACTGTCCACCCCCTCCCGTCCACTGTCCACCCCCTCCCGTCCACTGTCCACCCCCTCCCGTCCACTGTCCCGTCCCCCTCCCGTCCCGTCCCCCTCCCGTCCGCTGTCCCGTCCCCCTCCTCCTGTCCGCTGTCCCGTCCCCCTCCTCCTGTCCGCTGTCCCGTCCCCCTCCTCCTGTCCGCTGTCCCGTCCCCCTCCTCCTGTCCGCTGTCCCGTCCCCCTCCTCCTGTCCGCTGTCCCGTCCCCCTCCTCCTGTCCGCTGTCCCGTCCCCCTCCTCCTGTCCGCTGTCCCGTCCCCCTCCTCCTGTCCGCTGTCCCGTCCCCCTCCTGCTGTCCGCTGTCCCGTCCCCCTCCTCCTGTCCGCTGTCCCGTCCCCCTCCTCCTGTCCGCTGTCCCGTCCCGCTCCTCCTGTCCGCTGTCCCGTCCCCCTCCTCCTGTCCGCTGTCCCGACCCCCTCCTCCTGTCCGCTGCCCCGTCCCTCCCCTCCTCCTGTCCGCTGTCCCCCCCCCCTCCTGTCCACTGTCCCCCCCTCCTGTCCACTGTCCCCCCTCCTGTCCACTGTCCCCCCCTCCTATCCACTGTCCCCCCCCGCCTGTCCACTGTCCCCCCCCGCCTGTCCCCCCCGCCTGTCCCCCCCGCCTGTCCACTGTCCCCCCCGCCTGTCCACTGTCCCCCCCGCCTGTCCACTGTCCACCCCCTCCCGTCCACTGTCCACCCCCTCCCGTCCACTGTCCACCCCCTCCCGTCCACTGCCCCCCCCCTCCCGTCCACTGTCCCCCCCCTCCCGTCCCCCGCCCGTCCACTGTCCCGTCCCCCTCCTCCTGTCCGCTGTCCCGTCCCCCTCCTCCTGTCCGCTGTCCCGTCCCCCTCCTCCTGTCCGCTGTCCCGTCCCCCTCCTCCTGTCCGCTGTCCCGTCCCCCTCCTCCTGTCCGCTGTCCCGTCCCCCTCCTCCTGTCCGCTGTCCCGTCCCCCTCCTCCTGTCCGCTGTCCCGTCCCCCTCCTCCTGTCCGCTGTCCCATCCCCCTCCTCCTGTCCGCTGTCCCGTCCCCCTCCTCCTGTTCGCTGTCCCGTCCCCCTCCTCCTGTCCGCTGTCCCGTCCCCCTCCTGCTGTCCGCTGTCCCGTCCCCCTCCTCCTCCTGTCCGCTGTCCCGTCCCCCTCCTCCTCCTGTCCGCTGTCCCGTCCCCCTCCTCCTGTCCGCTGTCCCGTCCCTCCCCTCCTCCTGTCCGCTGTCCCGTCCCCCTCCTCCTGTCCGCTGTCCCGTCCCTCCTCCTGTCCGCTGTCCCTCCCCTCCTCCTGTCCGCTGTCCCTCCCCTCCTCCTGTCCGCTGTCCCGTCCCTCCTCCTGTCCGCTGTCCCTCCCCTCCTCCTGTCCGCTGTCCCTCCCCTCCTCCTGTCCGCTGTCCCTCCCCTCCTCCTGTCCGCTGTCCCGTCCCTCCCCTCCTCCTGTCCGCTGTCCCGTCCCTCCCCTCCTCCTGTCCGCTGTCCCGTCCCTCCCCTCCTCCTGTCCGCTGTCCCGTCCCTCCCCTCCTCCTGTCCGCTGTCCCGTCCCTCCCCTCCTCCTGTCCGCTGTCCCGTCCCTCCCCTCCTCCTGTCCGCTGTCCCGTCCCCCTCCTCCTGTCCGCTGTCCCGTCCCCCTCCTCCTGTCCGCTGTCCCGTCCCCCTCCTCCTGTCCGCTGTCCCGTCCCCCTCCTCCTGTCCGCTGTCCCCATCCCCTCCTGTCCACTGTCCCCCCATCCCCTCCTGTCCACTGTCCCCCCTCCTGTCCACTGTCCCCTCCTGTCCACTGTCCCCTCCTGTCACTGTCCCCCGTCCCCTCCTGTCCACTGTGCCCCGTCCCCTCCTGTCCACTGTCCCCCGTCCCCTCCTGTCCACTGTCCCCCGTCCCCTCCTGTCCACTGTCCCCCCGTCCCCTCCTGTCCACTGTCCCGTCCCCTCCTGTCCACTGTCCCGTCCCCTCCTGTCCACTGTCCCGTCCCCTCCTGTCCACTGTCCCGTCCCCTCCTGTCCACTGTCCCGTCCCCTCCTGTCCACTGTCCCGTCCCCTCCTGTCCACTGTCCCGTCCCCTCCTGTCCACTGTCCCGTCCCCTCCTGTCCACTGTCCCGTCCCCTCCTGTCCACTGTCCCGTCCCCTCCTGTCCACTGTCCCGTCCCCTCCTGTCCACTGTCCCGTCCCCTCCTGTCCACTGTCCCCTCCCCCCTCCTGTCCACTGTCCCCTGCTGTCCACTGTCCCGTCCCCTCCTGTCCACTGTCCCCTCCTGGCCACTGTCCCCCCGTCCCCTCCTGTCCACTGTCCCACCTCCTGTCCACTGTCCCCCCTCCCCTCCTGTCCACTGTCCCCCCTCCCCTCCTGTCCACTGTCCCCCCTCCAGTCCACTGTCCCCCCTCCAGTCCACTGTCCCCTCCTGTCCACTGTCCCCTCCTGTCCACTGTCCCCTCCTGTCCACTGTGCCCCGTCCCCTCCTGTCCACTGTCCCCCGTCCCCTCCTGTCCACTGTCCCCCGTCCCCTCCTGTCCACTGTCCCCCCCTGTCCACTGTCCCCCCGTCCCCTCCTGTCCACTGTCCCCCCTCCTGTCCACTGTCCCGTCCCCTCCTGTCCACCGTCCCCTCCTGTCCACTGTCCCCCCCTGTCCACTGTCCCCTCCTGTCCACTGTCCCCCCGTTCCCTCCTGTCCACCGTCCCCTCCTGTCCACTGTCCCCTCCTGTCCACTGTCCCCCCCTGTCCACTGTCCCCCATCCCCTCCTGTCCACTGTCCCCTCCTGTCCACTGTCCCCCCGTTCCCTCCTGTCCACTGTCCCCTCCTGTCCACTGTCCCCCGTCCCCTCCTGTCCACTGTCCCCCCCTGTCCACTGTCCCGTCCCCTCCTGTCCACTGTCCCGTCCCCTCCTGTCCACTGTCCCGTCCCCTCCTGTCCACTGTCCCCCGTCCCCTCCTGTCCACTGTCCCCCGTCCCCTCCTGTCCACTGTCCCCCGTCCCCTCCTGTCCACTGTCCCCCGTCCCCTCCTGTCCACTGTCCCCCGTCCCCTCCTGTCCACTGTCCCCCCGTTCCCTCCTGTCCACTGTCCCCTCCTGTCCACTGTCCCCCCCTCCTGTCCACTGTCCCGTCCCCTCCTGTCCACTGTCCCCCGTCCCTTCCTGTCCACTGTCCCCTCCTGTCCACTGTCCCCTCCTGTCCACTGTCCCCCCTCCTGTCCACTGTCCCCCCTCCTGTCCACTTCCCCCCCTCCTGTCCACTGTCCCCCCTCCTGTCCACTATCCCCCCTCCTGTCCACTATCCCCCTCCTGTCCACTGTCCCCCCGTCCCCTCCTGTCCACTGTCCCCCCTCCCCTCCTGTCCACTGTCCCCCCTCCTGTCCACTGTCCCCTCCTGTCCACTGTCCCCTGTCCACTGTCCCCTCCTGTCCACTGTCCCCCGTCCCCTCCTGTCCACTGTCCATTGTCCCCTCCTGTCCACTGTCCCCGTCCCCTCCTGTCCACTGTCCCCTCCTCTTCACTGTCCCCATCCCCCCCTGTCCACTGTGTCCCGTCCCCCTCCTGTCCACTGTCCCCCGTCCCCTCCTGTCCACTGTCCCCTCCTGTCCACTGTCCCCTGTCCCCTCCTGTCCACTGTCCCCGTCCGTTCCTCTTCACTGTCCCCGTCCCCTCCTGTCCACTGTGTCCCGTCCCCCTCCTGTCCACTGTGTCCCGTCCCCCTCCTGTCCACTGTGTCCCATCCCCCTCCTGTCCACTGTGTCCGTCCCCCTCCCGTCCACTGTGTCCGTCCCCCTCCCGTCCACTGTGTCCCCCCTTTTCCCCCCCTCTCCCCTCCCCCCCCTTTCCTAGCGGGAAATGTAACTCACGGGCAATGCCGGGTCTCTCAGCTAGTTTACCATATATATTTATCCAATGGAAGGCAAACAAAAATCCCAAGTGAAATATCATACAGTATATCAGTCCTTTGTACTGCCCTTGGGATGAATAGTTCATTTGAAAGCCCCTTGTATTATCACCAAATATATTTGTATATAGTTATTATATCCCCTCTTAGATGGCTCTTTTCTAATGTAAATAAATCTAATTTAGCTAGCCTCTTCTCATGTCAGATTATCCATCTCCTTTATTAATTTGGTGGATCTTCTCTGCACTTTTTCTAGTTTCATAATGTCTTTTTTTATAAGAGTGGTGCACAAAACGGTACTCCATATTCAAGGTGTGATCTTACTAATGCTATATAGAGGGGCACAATTATGCTTACTACCCTTCCATCAATTCCCTGTTTACAGCTAGAGAAGATCCTGTTTGCCTTTGCAGCTACAAATACGATAAACCATCAAAAAGTATAACAAGAGTATGGAGAATGTGAAGGAGAAGAGGTTGATCCACAGTATCAAATGCTGCTGAGAGGTTGAGTAATATGAGCACTGTTTTTGGCAGCATGGTGGTCATTAGTTATTGTAGTGAGGGCTGTTTCAGTGAAGTGAGCAGTGTGGAAGCCAGATGGTAGAGGGTCTAGGAGAAAATTGGTGGTGAGAAAATGGAGCAAGCGAGAGAATACAAGACGTTCAAGGAGTTTAGAGGCAAAAGGCAGGAGGGCTACAGGACAATAGTTAGAAAGACCGGTATGGTCACGTTTGCTCTTTTTGAGTAATGGTATAACTGTTGCATGTTTGAAGGAGGAGGGAAAGGTACCAGAGTAGATTGAGGAATTAAAAATGTGTGTTAGTGTAGGGATTATAGTAGGAGCAAGAGGTATTAGGAGATGGGATGGTATGGGGTCAAGTGGGAAAGTAGTAGAGGGAGAAGAAGAGATCAACAATGATACATCCTCCTCTTTGAAAGCGGGAAAAATCATGGAAGGCAGGAGGAGAGTTAGGAAGAGGTGTAGGATGGGAGGAGGGCACAGAGGGGATGTCCTGATGTATGGATTCCACCTTTTCCTTGAAATAGTCAGCAAAGTCCTGAAGTGAGATTGAGGAAGAAAAAACAGGCAGCAGAGGATGGTCTGAGTAGGGAGTCAAAGACAGAAAAGAGTCGACATGGGCTAGACTTGTGCATGTTGATTAGTGAAGAAAAGTAGGTTTGTTTAGCCTGGGAGAGGGCACAGTTGAAACATACATTTGTAGTGGAGAAAGTCTTCGAGAGTGTGAGATTTCCTCCAGAGGCGATCAGAGTGCAGGAATTTAGCCATGGTCTGGGGTTAGAAGGGTGAGAACGGCAGAGAGAAAGCGTGGCATGTAGATCAAGAGAGGAGGATAGGGCAAAGTTGTAGTCCTAACCAGGTTGTCAGGGTCTGGACCAGAGCTAAGAGCAGAGGGAGGAGTGCAAAGTGGAATGAAAAGCTGATAGGTCAATAAGAGTGCAGGTCACTGCAGAAACGTGGGGTAGATGGAGGTGGAAAAGTGAGAGAGAAAATGAGAGGAGATGATGGTCAGAGATAGGAAAGAGGGAAATGGAGAAATCAGAGAGGGAAATGTTTTTAGTGAAAACCAGGTCTAGGTAGTTGCTATCCTTCTGAGTGCTGGCTGCAGTCCACTGTTGAATGCCAAAAGAAGAGGTTAGAGAGAGAAAGCGGGAAGGCCAAGGGAGAGAGGGGTCATCAATTTGGCAGTTGAAGTCCCCAAAGAGAAGAACAGGGGAGTCTGAGGAGAAAAAGGAGAGCTAGGATACAAAGTGAGAAAGACAGAAGGGGGGTGAGTAGAGGTAGGTGGGCAATAGATGACCACCACGTGGACAGGAAGATGAGAAATTGCAAGAAGAAGGGATAACGCTCAGTGATGATCAGATATATGGGTTTACGGAGGTAGTCCTAAAAACTAAACTGGGGAATAACCACCTATTTCTTTTGGGGGTTGACCTAGCAATACCATCTGTGATATTTCCAGGAGGTGATAGTCTTCTCCCCCAATTTGTACAGTGGGGAGGCAATACTCTTCATGATCAAAACTAGTGATAATGCAGATGGGATTACCAAAATCTTAATATATAAAATCGAATGGTTGGTACTAGCTGCGGTGAATCTGATTGGTCCTCAGCCTCTGGCCAATCAGATTGTGGGTCTGACATCACCCAACTGCCACTGTCTTCTCCCTCGGCAACACACACACACACACCTCCCTGGCGATCCAACTCACCTCCCTCACTCCCCTGCGCAACACACACACACACCTCCCTGGCAATCCAACTCACCTCCCTCACTCCCCGGCGGCGCTCCACTCACATCACCTCCCCGGCGGCGCTCCACTCACATCACTTCCCCGGCGGCGCTCCACTCACATCACCTCCCCGGCGAGGGAACAGGCAGGCTGCAGCTCCCTCGCGGCGCCAAGTGCCTAAGATGGCGGCGACCGGAAGTAGAGGTAAGGTGTGTGTGTGTGTGTAACTGCCGGGGAATTGCGCTGTCACCGCGGGGGGGGCGGGGCTGGGCAGGTGATGTGTCCCCCTTCTGCCCCATCACGGTGGCTGCCTCCCTGCCACTGGGCGCCGCCACTGCTCACTTCACCTCACAGAACTCAGGGGCGCCACAGCCGCACCACCCTCTGCCGCCTCCTTACCGCCTGAAACACACCTCGGCGCGCACTTCAGCCTCGCCGTGCCCTTAACATGCCGGCGGGGGAAGCAGAGCAGTGCCGGCCGCAGCGGGGCTGACTGTCCTCACTTCCCAATCCCCCCGTGCCTCCCACCCCCCGTGCCGAAACCCGTGCCTCTCCCCCCGTGCCTCCCACACCTGTGCCTCCCACACCCCCCGTCCCTCCCACATCCCCGTGCCTCCCACAGCCCCCGTGCCTCCCCCACCCCCCCGTGCCAATGACGCCCACCCCCCCAGTCACGCACCCACCCACTCACTCATCACCCACCCAGTCACTAACGCACTCAACCACCCACCCAGTCACTAACTCACCCACGCAGTCACTAACTCACCCACCCACCCAGTCACTAACTCACCCAGTCACTCACAACTCACCCACCCATTCACTAACTCACTCACCCACCCAGTCACTAACTCACCCACCCAGTAACTAACTCACTCAACCACCCAGTCACTAACTCACCCACCCAGTCACTAACTCACCCAGTCACTAACCCACCCACCCAGTCACTAACTCACCCTGTCACTCTCACCACCCACCCACCCCATCACTAACTCACCCACCCAGTCACTAACTCACCCACCCACCCACCCAGTCACTAACTCACCCACTTACCCAGTCACAAACTAACCCACTCACCCAGTCACTAACTCACCCACTCACCCAGTCACTAACTCACCCAGTCACTAACTCACCCAGTCACTAACTCACCCACTCACCCACTCACCCAGTCACTAACTCACCCACTCACCCAGTCACTAACTCACTCACCCAGTCACTAACTCACCCACCCAGTCACTAACTCACCCACCCAGTCACTAACTCACCCACCCAGTCACTAACTCACACGCCCAGTCACTAACTCACACACCCAGTCACTAACTCACACGCCCAGTCACTAACTCACCCACCCACCCAGTCACTAACTCACTCCCCCACCCACCCAGTCACTAACTCACTCACCCACCCAGTCACTAACTCACCCACCCACCCAGTCACTAACTCACTCATCCACCCACTCACTCACTCACCCACCCATCCAGACACTAACCCACCCACCCAGTCACTAACTCACCCACCCACCCAGTCACTAACTCACCCACCCACCCAGTCACTAACTCACCCACCCACCCAGTCACTAAGCCACCCAGTCACTAACCCACCCAGTCACTAACTCACTCACCCACCCACCCAGTCACTAACTCACTCAACCACCCACCCAGTCACTAACTCACTCAACCACCCACCTACTCACTAACTCACCCACCCAGTCACTAACTCACCCACCCACCCAGTCACTAACTCACCCAGTCACTAACTCACCCAGCCACCCAGTCACTAACTCACTCACCCACCCAGTCACTAACTCACCCACCCACCCAGTCACTAACTCACCCACCCACTCACCCACCCACCCAGTCACTAACTCACCCAGTCACTCACAACTCACCCACCCATTCACTCACTCACCCACCCAGTCACTAACATACCCACCCAGTAACTAACTTACCCACCCAATAACTAACTCACCCACTAACTCACCCACCCAGTCACTAACTCACCCAGTCACTAACCCACCCACCGAGTCACTATCTCACCCTGTCACTCTCACCACCCACCCCATCACTAACTCACCCACCCAGTCACTAACTCACTCACCCACCCAGTCACTAACTCACCCACCCACCCAGTCACTAACTCACCCACTCACCCAGTCACTAACTCACCCACTCACTAACTCACCCACTCACCCAGTCACTAACTCACCCACTCACCCAGTCACTAACTCACCCACCCACCCAGTCACTAACTCACTCATCCACCCACTCACTCACCCATCCAGACACTAACCCACCCACCCAGTCACTAACTCACCCACCCAGTCACTAACTCACCCACCCACCCAGTCACTAACCCACCCAGTCACTAACCCACCCAGTCACTAACTCACTCACCCACCCAGTCACTAACTCACTCAACCACCCACCCAGTCACTAACTCACTCAACCACCCACCCAGTCACTAACTCACTCAACCACCCACCCAGTCACTAACTCACTCAACCACCCACCCAGTCACTAACTCACTCAACCACCCACCCAGTCACTAACTCACCCACCCACCCAGTCACTAACTCACCCAGCCACCCAGTCACTAACTCACTCACCCACCCAGTCACTAACTCACCCACCCAGTCACTAACTCACCCACCCAGTCACCCACCCAGTCACTAACTCACCCAGTCACTCACAACTCACCCACCCATTCACTCACTCACCCACCCAGTCACTAACTTACCCACCCAGTAACTAACTTACCCACCCAGTAACTAACTCACCCACCCACTAACTAACTCACCCACTAACTCACCCATCCACCCAGTCACTAACTCACCCAGCCACCCAGTCACTAACTCACCCACCCACCCAGTCACTAACTCACCCACCCACCCAGTCACTAACTCACCCACCCACTCACCCACCCACCCAGTCACTAACTCACCCAGTCACTCACAACTCACCCACCCATTCACCCACCCAGTCACTAACTTACCCACCCAGTCACTAACTTACCCACCCAGTAACTAACTTACCCACCCACTAACTCACCCACCCACTAACTCACCCACTAACTCACCCACCCACCCAGTCACTAACTCACCCAGCCACCCAGTCACTAACTCACTCACCCACCCAGTCACTAACTCACCCACCCACCCAGTCACTAACTCACCCACCCACTCACCCACCCACCCAGTCACTAACTCACAACTCACCCACCCATTCACTCACTCACCCACCCAGTCACTAACTTACCCACCCAGTAACTAACTTACCCACCCAGTAACTAACTCACCCACTAACTCACCCACCCAGTCACTAACTCACCCAGTCACTAACCCACCCACCCAGTCACTAACTCACCCTGTCACTCTCACCACCCACCCACCCCCTCACTCACCCACCCACCCAGTCACTAACTCACACACTCACCCACTCACTAACTCACCCACTCACCCAGTCACTAACTCACCCACTCACCCAGTCACTAACTCACCCACTCACCCAGTCACTAACTCACCCACCCACCCAGTCACTAACTCACTCATCCACCCACTCACTCACCCATCCAGACACTAACCCACCCACCCAGTCACTAACTCACCCACCCACCCAGTCACTAACCCACCCAGTCACTAACTCACCCACCCACCCAGTCACTAACTCACCCACTCACCCAGTCACTAACTCACCCACTCACTAACTCACCCACTCACCCAGTCACTAACTCACCCACTCACCCAGTCACTAACTCACCCACCCACCCAGTCACTAACTCACTCATCCACCCACTCACTCACCCATCCAGACACTAACCCACCCACCCAGTCACTAACTCACCCACCCAGTCACTAACTCACCCACCCACCCAGTCACTAACCCACCCAGTCACTAACCCACCCAGTCACTAACTCACTCACCCACCCACCCAGTCACTAACTCACTCAACCACCCACCCAGTCACTAACTCACTCAACCACCCACCCAGTCACTAACTCACTCAACCACCCACCCAGTCACTAACTCACTCAACCACCCACCCAGTCACTAACTCACTCAACCACCCACCCAGTCACTAACTCACCCACCCACCCAGTCACTAACTCACCCAGCCACCCAGTCACTAACTCACTCACCCACCCAGTCACTAACTCACCCACCCAGTCACTAACTCACCCACCAGTCACCCACCCAGTCACTAACTCACCCAGTCACTCACAACTCACCCACCCATTCACTCACTCACCCACCCAGTCACTAACTTACCCACCCAGTAACTAACTTACCCACCCAGTAACTAACTCACCCACCCACTAACTAACTCACCCACTAACTCACCCATCCACCCAGTCACTAACTCACCCAGCCACCCAGTCACTAACTCACCCACCCACCCAGTCACTAACTCACCCACCCACCCAGTCACTAACTCACCCACCCACTCACCCACCCACCCAGTCACTAACTCACCCAGTCACTCACAACTCACCCACCCATTCACTCACTCACCCACCCAGTCACTAACTTACCCACCCAGTAACTAACTTACCCACCCAGTAACTAACTCACCCACCCACTAACTCACCCACTAACTCACCCACCCACCCAGTCACTAACTCACCCAGCCACCCAGTCACTAACTCACTCACCCACCCAGTCACTAACTCACCCACCCACCCAGTCACTAACTCACCCACCCACTCACCCACCCACCCAGTCACTAACTCACAACTCACCCACCCATTCACTCACTCACCCACCCAGTCACTAACTTACCCACCCAGTAACTAACTTACCCACCCAGTAACTAACTCACCCACTAACTCACCCACCCAGTCACTAACTCACCCAGTCACTAACCCACCCACCCAGTCACTAACTCACCCTGTCACTCTCACCACCCACCCACCCACCCCCTCACTCACCCACCCACCCAGTCACTAACTCACACACTCACCCACTCACTAACTCACCCACTCACCCAGTCACTAACTCACCCACTCACTAACTCACCCACCCACCCAGTCACTAACTCACTCATCCACCCACTCACTCACCCATCCAGACACTAACCCACCCACCCAGTCACTAACTCACCCACCCACCCAGTCACTAACCCACCCAGTCACTAACCCACCCAGTCACTAACTCACTCACCCACCCACCCAGTCACAAACTCACTCAACCACCCACCCAGTCACTAACTCACTCAACCACCCACCCAGTCACTAACTCACTCAACCACCCACCCAGTCACTAACTCACTCAACCACCCACCCAGTCACTAACTCACTCAACTACCCACCCAGTCACTAACTCACCCACCCACCCAGTCACTAACTCACTCACCCACCCAGTCACTAACTCACCCACCCACCCAGTCACTAACTCACCCACCCACTCACCAAGTCACTAACTCACCCAGTCACTCACAACTCACCCACCCATTCACTCAACCACCCAGTCACTAACTCACCCACCCAGTAACTAACTCACCCACCCAGTAACTAACTCACCCACCCACTAACTCACCCACTAACTCACCCACCCACCCAGTCACTAACTCACCCAGTCACTAACCCACCCACCCAGTCACTAACTCACCCTGTCACTCTCACCACCCACCCACCCACCCCATCACTAAATCACCCACCCAGTCACTAACTCACTCACCCACCCAGTCACTAACTCACCCACCCACCCAGTCACTAACTCACCCACTCACCCAGTCACTAACTCACCCACTCACCCAGTCACTAACTCACCCAGTCACTAACTCACCCACTCACCCACTCACTAACTCACCCACCCAGTCACTAACTTACCCAGTCACTAACTCACCCACCCAGTCACTAACTCACCCACCCAGTCACTAACTCACCCACCCAGTCACTAACTCACCCACCCAGTCACTAACTCACCCACCCAGTCACTAACTCACCCAGTCACTAACTCACTCAACCACCCAGTCACTAACTCACCCACCCAGTCACTAACTCACCCTGTCACTCTCACCACCCACCCACCCCATCACTAACTCACCCACCCACCCACCCAGTCACTAACTCACCCACTCACCCAGTCACTAACTCACCCACTCACCCAGTCACTAACTCACACACCCAGTCACTAACTCACACACCCAGTCACTAACTCACACACCCAGTCACTAACTCACACACCCAGTCACTAACTCACACACCCAGTCACTAACTCACTCCCCCACCCACCCACCCAGTCACTAACTCACTCCCCCACCCACCCACCCACCCAGTCATTAACTCACTCACCCACCCACCCACTCACCCACCCATCCAGACACTAAATAGTCACTAACTCACCAACCCACCCAGTCACTAACTCACCCACCCACCCAGTCACTAACCCACCCAGTCACTAACTCACTCAACCACCCACCCAGTCACTAACTCACTCAACCACCCACCAAGTCACTAACTCACTCAACCACCCACCCAATCACTAACTCACTCAACCACCCACCCAGTCACTAACTCACTCAACCACCCACCCAGTCACTAACTCACTCAACCACCCACCCAGTCACTAACTCACCCACCCATCCAGTCACTAACTCACCCAGTCACTAACTCACTCACCCACTCACCCACTCACCCACTAACTCAGGTTAGTGCAGCTGCCACGCGGCGCCCAAGATGGCGGCGCCCGGAAGGACCCCCTTCCTCCCTCGCGGCGCCAAGTGCCTAAGATGGCGGCGCCCGGAAGTAGAGGTAAGGTGTGTGTGCGTGTGTCACTGCCGGGGAATTGTGCAGTCCCCGGGGGGGGGGGGGGGGGTCACTAACTCACTCAACCACCCACCCAGTCACTAACTCACTCAACCACCCACCCAGTCACTAACTCACCCACCCACCCAGTCACTAACTCACCCAGTCACTAACTCACCCACCCACCCAGTCACTAACTCACCCAGTCACTCACAACTCACCCACCCATTCACTCACTCACCCACAGTCACTAACTCACCCACCCAGTAACTAACTCACTCAACCACCCAGTCACTAACTCACCCACCCACTAACTCACCCACCCACCCAGTCACTAACTCACCCTGTCACTCTCACCACCCACCCACCCCCTCACTCACCCACCCACCCAGTCACTAACTCACACACTCACCCACTCACTAACTCACCCAGTCACTAACTCACCCACTCACCCAGTCACTAACTCACCCACCCACCCAGTCACTAACTCACTCATCCACCCACTCACTCACCCATCCAGACACTAACCCACCCACCCAGTCACTAACTCACCCACCCACCCAGTCACTAACCCACCCAGTCACTAACTCACTCACCCACCCACCCAGTCACAAACTCACTCAACCACCCACCCAGTCACTAACTCACTCAACCACCCACCCAGTCACTAACTCACTCAACCACCCACCCAGTCACTAACTCACTCAACCACCCACCCAGTCACTAACTCACTCAACTACCCACCCAGTCACTAACTCACCCACCCACCCAGTCACTAACTCACCCAGCCACTCAGTCACTAACTCAATCACCCACCCAGTCACTAACTCACCCACCCACCCAGTCACTAACTCACCCACCCACTCACCAAGTCACTAACTCACCCAGTCACTCACAACTCACCCACCCATTCACTCACTCACCCACCCAGTCACTAACTTACCCACCCAGTAACTAACTCACCCACCCAGTAACTAACTCACCCACCCACCCACTAACTCACCCACTAACTCACCCACCCACCCAGTCACTAACTCACCCAGTCACTAACCCACCCACCCAGTCACTAACTCACCCTGTCACTCTCACCACCCACCCACCCACCCCATCACTAAATCACCCACCCAGTCACTAACTCACTCACCCACCCAGTCACTAACTCACCCACCCACCCAGTCACTAACTCACCCAGTCACTAACTCACCCACTCACCCAGTCACTAACTCACCCACTCACCCAGTCACTAACTCACCCACTCACCCAGTCACTAACTCACCCACTCACCCACTCACTAACTCACCCACCCAGTCACTAACTTACCCAGTCACTAACTCACCCACCCAGTCACTAACTCACCCACCCAGTCACTAACTCACCCACCCAGTCACTAACTCACCCACCCAGTCACTAACTCACCCACCCAGTCACTAACTCACCCACCCAGTCACTAACTCACCCACCCAGTCACTAACTCACCCACCCAGTCACTAACTCACTCAACCACCCAGTCACTAACTCACCCACCCAGTCACTAACTCACCCTGTCACTCTCACCACCCACCCACCCCATCACTAACTCACCCACCCACCCACCCAGTCACTAACTCACCCAGTCACTAACTCACCCACTCACCCAGTCACTAACTCACCCACCCAGTCACTATCTCACCCACCCAGTCACTAACTCACACACCCAGTCACTAACTCACACACCCAGTCACTAACTCACACACCCAGTCACTAACTCACACACCCAGTCACTAACTCACTCCCCCACCCACCCACCCAGTCACTAACTCACTCCCCCACCCACCCACCCAGTCATTAACTCACTCACCCACCCACCCACTCACTCACTCACCCACCCATCCAGACACTAAATAGTCACTAACTCACCCACCCACCCAGTCACTAACTCACCCACCCACCCAGTCACTAACCCACCCAGTCACTAACTCACTCAACCACCCACCCAGTCACTAACTCACTCAACCACCCACCAAGTCACTAACTCACTCAACCACCCACCCAATCACTAACTCACTCAACCACCCACCCAGTCACTAACTCACTCAACCACCCACCCAGTCACTAACTCACTCAACCACCCACCCAGTCACTAACTCACCCACCCATCCAGTCACTAACTCACCCAGTCACTAACTCACTCACCCACTCACCCAGTCACTCACTCACCCACTAACTCAGGTTAGTGCAGCTGCCACGCGGCGCCCAAGATGGCGGCGCCCGGAAGGACCCCCTTCCTCCCTCGCGGCGCCAAGTGCCTAAGATGGCGGCGCCCGGAAGTAGAGGTAAGGTGTGTGTGCGTGTGTCACTGCCGGGGAATTGTGCAGTCCCCGGGGGGGGGGGGGGGGGGGGGTCACTAACTCACTCAACCACCCACCCAGTCACTAACTCACTCAACCACCCACCCAGTCACTAACTCACCCACCCACCCAGTCACTAACTCACCCAGTCACTAACTCACCCACCCACCCAGTCACTAACTCACCCAGTCACTAACTCACCCAGTCACTCACAACTCACCCACCCATTCACTCACTCACCCACAGTCACTAACTCACCCACCCAGTAACTAACTCACTCAACCACCCAGTCACTAACTCACCCACCCACTAACTCACCCACCCAGTCACTAACTCACCCTGTCACTCTCACCACCCACCCACCCCATCACTAAATCACCCACCCAGTCACTAACTCACTCACCCACCCAGTCACTAACTCACCCACCCAGTCACTAACTCACCCACCCAGTCACTAACTCACCCACCCAGTCACTAACTCACCCACCCAGTCACTAACTCACCCACCCAGTCACTAACTCACCCACCCAGTCACTAACTCACACACCCAGTCACTAACTCACACACCCAGTCACTAACTCAACCCACCCACCCACCCACCCACCGTCACTAACTCACTCACCCACCCAGTCACTAACTCACTCACCCACACAGTCACTAACTCACTCACCCACCCAGTCACTCACTCACCCACCCAGTCACTCACTCACCCACCCAGTCACTCACCCACCCACCCACCCAGTCACTAACTCACTCACCCACCCACCCAGTCACTAACTCACTCACCCACCCAGTCACTAACTCACCCACCTACCCAGTCACTAACTCACTCAACCACCCACCCAGTCACTAACTGACTCAACCACCCACCCAGTCATTAACTCACTCAACCACCCAGTCACTAACTCACTCAACCACCCACCCAGTCACTAACTCACTCAACCACCCACCCAGTCACTAACTCACTCAACCACCCACCCAGTCACTAACTCACCCACCCACCCACCCACCCAGTCACTAACTCACCCAGTCACTAATTCACCCACCCAGTCAATAACTCACCCACCCACTCACCCACCCACCCAGTCACTAACTCACCCAGTCACTCACAACTCACCCACCCATCCACTCACTCACCCACACAGTCACTAACTCACCCACCCAGTAACTAACTCACTCAACCACCCAATCACTAACTCTCCCACCCACTAACTCACCCACCCACCCAGTCACTAACTCACCCAGTCACTCACCCACCCAGTCACTAACTCACTCACCCACCCACCCAGTCACTAACTCACTCACCCACCCACCCAGTCACTAACTCACCCACCCAGTCACTAACTCACTCACCCACCCACCCAGTCACTAACACACTCAACCACTCACTAACTCACCAACTCACCCACCCAGTCACTAACTTACCCAGTCACTAACTTACCCAGTCACTAACTCACCCACCCAGTCACTAACTCACCCACCCAGTCACTAACTCACCCACCCAGTCACTAACTCACCCACCCAGTCACTAACTCACCCACCCAGTCACTAACTCACTCAACCACCCAGTCACTAACTCACCCACCCAGTCACTAACTCACCCTGTCACTCTCACCACCCACCCACCCCATCACTAACTCACCCACCCACCCACCCAGTCACTAACTCACCCAGTCACTAACTCACCCACTCACCCAGTCACTAACTCACCCACCCAGTCACTAACTCACCCACCCAGTCACTAACTCACACACCCAGTCACTAACTCACACACCCAGTCACTAACTCACACACCCAGTCACTAACTCACACACCCAGTCACTAACTCACACACCCAGTCACTAACTCACTCCCCCACCCACCCACCCAGTCACTAACTCACTCCCCCACCCACCCACCCAGTCATTAACTCACTCACCCACCCACCCACTCACTCACTCACCCACCCATCCAGACACTAAATAGTCACTAACTCACCCACCCACCCAGTCACTAACTCACCCACCCACCCAGTCACTAACCCACCCAGTCACTAACTCACTCAACCACCCACCCAGTCACTAACTCACTCAACCACCCACCAAGTCACTAACTCACTCAACCACCCACCCAATCACTAACTCACTCAACCACCCACCCAGTCACTAACTCACTCAACCACCCACCCAGTCACTAACTCACTCAACCACCCACCCAGTCACTAACTCACCCACCCATCCAGTCACTAACTCACCCAGTCACTAACTCACTCACCCAGTCACTCACTCACCCACTAACTCAGGTTAGTGCAGCTGCCACGCGGCGCCCAAGATGGCGGCGCCCGGAAGGACCCCCTTCCTCCCTCGCGGCGCCAAGTGCCTAAGATGGCGGCGCCCGGAAGTAGAGGTAAGGTGTGTGTGCGTGTGTCACTGCCGGGGAATTGTGCAGTCCCCGGGGGGGGGTCACTAACTCACTCAACCACCCACCCAGTCACTAACTCACTCAACCACCCACCCAGTCACTAACTCACCCACCCACCCAGTCACTAACTCACCCAGTCACTAACTCACCCACCCACCCAGTCACTAACTCACCCAGTCACTCACCCACCCAGTCACTAACTCACTCACCCACCCACCCAGTCACTAACTCACTCACCCACCCACCCAGTCACTAACTCACTCACCCACCCAGTCACTAACTCACTCACCCACCCACCCAGTCACTAACTCACTCAACCACCCACCCAGTCACTAACACACTCAACCACTCACCCAGTCACTAACTCACCCACCCAGTCACTAACTTACCCAGTCACTAACTTACCCAGTCACTAACTCACCCACCCAGTCACTAACTCACCCACCCAGTCACTAACTCACCCACCCAGTCACTAACTCCCCCACCCAGTCACTAACTCACCCACCCAGTCACTAACTCACCCACCCAGTCACTAACTCACCCACCCAGTCACTAACTCACTCAACCACCCAGTCACTAACTCACCCACCCAGTCACTAACTCACCCTGTCACTCTCACCACCCACCCACCCCATCACTAACTCACCCACCCACCCACCCAGTCACTAACTCACCCAGTCACTAACTCACCCACTCACCCAGTCACTAACTCACCCACCCAGTCACTAACTCACCCACCCAGTCACTAACTCACCCACCCAGTCACTAACTCACACACCCAGTCACTAACTCACACACCCAGTCACTAACTCACTCCCCCACCCACCCACCCAGTCACTAACTCACTCCCCCACCCACCCACCCAGTCATTAACTCACTCACCCACCCACCCACTCACTCACTCACCCACCCATCCAGACACTAAATAGTCACTAACTCACCCACCCACCCAGTCACTAACTCACCCACCCACCCAGTCACTAACCCACCCAGTCACTAACTCACTCAACCACCCACCCAGTCACTAACTCACTCAACCACCCACCAAGTCACTAACTCACTCAACCACCCACCCAATCACTAACTCACTCAACCACCCACCCAGTCACTAACTCACTCAACCACCCACCCAGTCACTAACTCACTCAACCACCCACCCAGTCACTAACTCACCCACCCATCCAGTCACTAACTCACCCAGTCACTAACTCACTCACCCAGTCACTCACTCACCCACTAACTCAGGTTAGTGCAGCTGCCACGCGGCGCCCAAGATGGCGGCGCCCGGAAGGACCCCCTTCCTCCCTCGCGGCGCCAAGTGCCTAAGATGGCGGCGCCCGGAAGTAGAGGTAAGGTGTGTGTGCGTGTGTCACTGCCGGGGAATTGTGCAGTCCCCGGGGGGGGGTCACTAACTCACTCAACCACCCACCCAGTCACTAACTCACTCAACCACCCACCCAGTCACTAACTCACCCACCCACCCAGTCACTAACTCACCCAGTCACTAACTCACCCACCCACCCAGTCACTAACTCACCCAGTCACTAACTCACCCAGTCACTCACAACTCACCCACCCATTCACTCACTCACCCACAGTCACTAACTCACCCACCCAGTAACTAACTCACTCAACCACCCAGTCACTAACTCACCCACCCACTAACTCACCCACCCACCCAGTCACTAACTCACCCTGTCACTCTCACCACCCACCCACCCCATCACTAAATCACCCACCCAGTCACTAACTCACCCACCCAGTCACTAACTCACCCACCCACCCAGTCACTAACTCACCCACTCACCCAGTCACTAACTCACCCACCCAGTCACTAACTCACCCACCCAGTCACTAACTCACCCACCCAGTCACTAACTCACCCACCCAGTCACTAACTCACCCACCCAGTCACTAACTCACACACCCAGTCACTAACTCACACACCCAGTCACTAACTCAACCCACCCACCCACCCACCCACCGTCACTAACTCACTCACCCACCCAGTCACTAACCCACCCACCCACCGTCACTAACTCACTCACCCACCCAGTCACTAACTCACTCACTCACCCAGTCACTAACTCACCCACTCACCCAGTCACTAACTCACCCACTCACCCAGTCACTAACTCACCCACTCACCCAGTCACTAACTCACCCACTCACCCACTCACTAACTCACCCACCCAGTCACTAACTTACCCAGTCACTAACTTACCCAGTCACTAACTCACCCACCCAGTCACTAACTCACCCACCCAGTCACTAACTCACCCACCCAGTCACTAACTCACCCACCCAGTCACTAACTCACCCATCCAGTCACTAACTCACCCACCCAGTCACTAACTCACCCACCCAGTCACTAACTCACCCACCCAGTCACTAACTCACTCAACCACCCAGTCACTAACTCACCCACCCAGTCACTAACTCACCCTGTCACTCTCACCACCCACCCACCCCATCACTAACTCACCCACCCACCCACCCAGTCACTAACTCACCCAGTCACTAACTCACCCACTCACCCAGTCACTAACTCACCCACCCAGTCACTATCTCACCCACCCAGTCACTAACTCACTCAACCACCCACCAAGTCACTAACTCACTCAACCACCCACCCAATCACTAACTCACTCAACCACCCACCCAGTCACTAACTCACTCAACCACCCACCCAGTCACTAACTCACTCAACCACCCACCCAGTCACTAACTCACCCACCCATCCAGTCACTAACTCACCCAGTCACTAACTCACTCACCCAGTCACTCACTCACCCACTAACTCAGGTTAGTGCAGCTGCCACGCGGCGCCCAAGATGGCGGCGCCCGGAAGGACCCCCTTCCTCCCTCGCGGCGCCAAGTGCCTAAGATGGCGGCGCCCGGAAGTAGAGGTAAGGTGTGTGTGCGTGTGTCACTGCCGGGGAATTGTGCAGTCCCCGGGGGGGGGTCACTAACTCACTCAACCACCCACCCAGTCACTAACTCACTCAACCACCCACCCAGTCACTAACTCACTCAACCACCCAGTCACTAACTCACCCAGTCACTAACTCACCCACCCACCCAGTCACTAACTCACCCAGTCACTCACAACTCACCCACCCATTCACTCACTCACCCACAGTCACTAACTCACCCACCCAGTAACTAACTCACTCAACCACCCAGTCACTAACTCACCCACCCACTAACTCACCCACCCACCCAGTCACTAACTCACCCTGTCACTCTCACCACCCACCCACCCCATCACTAAATCACCCACCCAGTCACTAACTCACCCACCCACCCACCCAGTCACTAACTCACCCACCCACCCAGTCACTAACTCACCCACTCACCCAGTCACTAACTCACCCACCCAGTCACTAACTCACCCACCCAGTCACTAACTCACCCACCCAGTCACTAACTCACCCACCCACTCACTAACTCACCCACCCAGTCACTAACTCACCCACCCAGTCACTAACTCACCCACCCAGTCACTAACCCACCCACCCACCGTCACTAACTCACTCACCCACCCAGTCACTAACTCACTCACTCACCCAGTCACTAACTCACCCACTCACCCAGTCACTAACTCACCCACTCACCCAGTCACTAACTCACCCACTCACCCACTCACTAACTCACCCACCCAGTCACTAACTTACCCAGTCACTAACTTACCCAGTCACTAACTCACCCACCCAGTCACTAACTCACCCACCCAGTCACTAACTCACCCACCCAGTCACTAACTCACCCACCCAGTCACTAACTCACCCATCCAGTCACTAACTCACCCACCCAGTCACTAACTCACCCACCCAGTCACTAACTCACCCACCCAGTCACTAACTCACTCAACCACCCAGTCACTAACTCACCCACCCAGTCACTAACGCACCCTGTCACTCTCACCACCCACCCACCCCATCACTAACTCACCCACCCAGTCACTAACTCACCCAGTCACTAACTCACCCACCCACCCAGTCACTAACTCACCCACCCAGTCACTATCTCACCCACCCAGTCACTAACTCACACACCCAGTCACTAACTCACACACCCAGTCACTAACTCACACACCCAGTCACTAACTCACACACCCAGTCACTAACTCACACACCCAGTCACTAACTCACTCCCCCACCCACCCAGTCACTAACTCACTCCCCCACCCACCCACCCAGTCATTAACTCACTCACCCACCCACCCACTCACTCACTCACCCACCCATCCAGACACTAAATAGTCACTAACTCACCCACCCACCCAGTCACTAACTCACCCACCCACCCAGTCACTAACCCACCCAGTCACTAACTCACTCAACCACCCACCCAGTCACTAACTCACTCAACCACCCACCAAGTCACTAACTCACTCAACCACCCACCCAATCACTAACTCACTCAACCACCCACCCAGTCACTAACTCACTCAACCACCCACCCAGTCACTAACTCACTCAACCACCCACCCAGTCACTAACTCACCCACCCATCCAGTCACTAACTCACCCAGTCACTAACTCACTCACCCACTCACCCAGTCACTCACTCACCCACTAACTCAGGTTAGTGCAGCTGCCACGCGGCGCCCAAGATGGCGGCGCCCGGAAGGACCCCCTTCCTCCCTCGCGGCGCCAAGTGCCTAAGATGGCGGCGCCCGGAAGTAGAGGTAAGGTGTGTGTGCGTGTGTCACTGCCGGGGAATTGTGCAGTCCCCGGGGGGGGGGGGGGGGTCACTAACTCACTCAACCACCCACCCAGTCACTAACTCACCCAACCACCCACCCAGTCACTAACTCACCCACCCACCCAGTCACTAACTCACCCAGTCACTAACTCACCCACCCACCCAGTCACTAACTCACCCAGTCACTAACTCACCCAGTCACTCACAACTCACCCACCCATTCACTCACTCACCCACAGTCACTAACTCACCCACCCAGTAACTAACTCACTCAACCACCCAGTCACTAACTCACCCACCCACTAACTCACCCACCCACCCAGTCACTAACTCACCCTGTCACTCTCACCACCCACCCACCCCATCACTAAATCACCCACCCAGTCACTAACTCACTCACCCACCCAGTCACTAACTCACCCACCCACCCACCCAGTCACTAACTCACCCACTCACCCAGTCACTAACTCACCCACTCACCCAGTCACTAACTCACCCACCCAGTCACTAACTCACCCACCCAGTCACTAACTCACCCACCCAGTCACTAACTCACCCACCCAGTCACTAACTCACCCACCCAGTCACTAACTCACCCACCCAGTCACTAACTCACACACCCAGTCACTAACTCACACACCCAGTCACTAACTCAACCCACCCACCCACCCACCCACCGTCACTAACTCACTCACCCACCCAGTCACTAACTCACTCACCCACCCAGTCACTAACTCACTCACCCACCCAGTCACTCACTCACCCACCCAGTCACTCACTCACCCACCCAGTCACTCACTCACCCACCCAGTCACTCACCCACCCACCTACCCAGTCACTAACTCACTCACCCACCCACCCAGTCACTAACTCACTCACCCACCCAGTCACTAACTCACCCACCTACCCAGTCACTAACTCACTCAACCACCCACCCAGTCACTAACTGACTCAACCACCCACCCAGTCATTAACTCACTCAACCACCCACCCAGTCACTAACTCACTCAACCACCCACCCAGTCACTAACTCACCCACCCACCCACCCAGTCACTAACTCACCCAGTCACTAACTCACCCACCCAGTCAATAACTCACCCACCCACTCACCCACCCACCCAGTCACTAACTCACCCAGTCACTCACAACTCACCCACCCATCCACTCACTCACCCACACAGTCATTAACTCACCCACCCAGTAACTAACTCACTCAACCACCCAATCACTAACTCACCCACCCACTAACTCACCCACCCACCCAGTCACTAACTCACCCAGTCACTCACCCACAAAGTCACTAACTCACTCACCCACCCACCCAGTCACTAACTCACTCACCCACCCACCCAGTCACTAACTCACTCACCCACCCAGTCACTAACTCACTCACCCACCCACCCAGTCACTAACTCACTCAACCACCCACCCAGTCACTAACACACTCAACCACTCACCCAGTCACTAACTCACCCACTCACCCACTCACTAACTCACCCACCCAGTCACTAACTTACCCAGTCACTAACTTACCCAGTCACTAACTCACCCACCCAGTCACTAACTCACCCACCCAGTCACTAACTCACCCACCCAGTCACTAACTCACCCACCCAGTCACTAACTCACCCACCCAGTCACTAACTCACTCAACCACCCAGTCACTAACTCACTCAACCACCCAGTCACTAACTCACCCACCCAGTCACTAACTCACCCTGTCACTCTCACCACCCACCCACCCCATCACTAACTCACCCACCCACCCAGTCACTAACTCACCCAGTCACTAACTCACCCACTCACCCAGTCACTAACTCACCCACCCAGTCACTAACTCACACACCCAGTCACTAACTCAACCCACCCACCCACCCACCGTCACTAACTCACTCACCCACCCAGTCACTAACTCACTCACCCACCCAGTCACTAACTCACTCACCCACCCAGTCACTCACTCACTCACCCACCCAGTCACGAACTCACTCAACCACCCACCCAGTCACTAACTCACTCAACCACCCACCCAGTCACTAACTCACCCACCCACCCACCCAGTCACTAACTCACCCAGTCACTAACTCACCCACCCAGTCAATAACTCACCCACCCACTCACCCACCCACCCAGTCACTAACTCACCCAGTCACTCACAACTCACCCACCCATCCACTCACTCACCCACACAGTCACTAACTCACCCACCCAGTAACTAACTCACTCAACCACCCAATCACTAACTCACCCACCCACTAACTCACCCACCCACCCAGTCACTAACTAACCCAGTCACTCACCCACCCAGTCACTAACTCACTCACCCACCCACCCAGTCACTAACTCACTCACCCACCCACCCAGTCACTAACTCACTCACCCACCCAGTCACTAACTCACCCACCCACCCAGTCACTAACTCACTCAACCACCCACCCAGTCACTAACACACTCAACCACTCACCCAGTCACTAACTCACCCACCCAGTCACTAACTTACCCAGTCACTAACTTACCCAGTCACTAACTCACCCACCCAGTCACTAACTCACCCACCCAGTCACTAACTCACCCACCCAGTCACTAACTCACCCACCCAGTCACTAACTCACCCACCCAGTCACTAACTCACCCACCCAGTCACTAACTCACCCACCCAGTCACTAACTCACTCAACCACCCAGTCACTAACTCACCCACCCAGTCACTAACTCACCCTGTCACTCTCACCACCCACCCACCCCATCACTAACTCACCCACCCACCCACCCACCCAGTCACTAACTCACCCAGTTACTAACTCACCCACTCACCCAGTCACTAACTCACCCACCCAGTCACTAACTCACCCACCCAGTCACTAACTCACCCACCCAGTCACTAACTCACACACCCAGTCACTAACTCACACACCCAGTCACTAACTCACTCCCCCACCCACCCACCCAGTCACTAACTCACTCCCCCACCCACCCACCCAGTCATTAACTCACTCACCCACCCACCCACTCACTCACCCACCCATCCAGACACTAAATAGTCACTAACTCACCCACCCACCCAGTCACTAACTCACCCACCCACCCAGTCACTAACTCACTCAACCACCCACCAAGTCACTAACTCACTCAACCACCCACCCAATCACTAACTCACTCAACCACCCACCCAGTCACTAACTCACTCAACCACCCACCCAGTCACTAACTCACTCAACCACCCACCCAGTCACTAACTCACCCACCCATCCAGTCACTAACTCACCCAGTCACTAACTCACTCACCCAGTCACTCACTCACCCACTAACTCAGGTTAGTGCAGCTGCCACGCGGCGCCCAAGATGGCGGCGCCCGGAAGGACCCCCTTCCTCCCTCGCGGCGCCAAGTGCCTAAGATGGCGGCGCCCGGAAGTAGAGGTAAGGTGTGTGTGCGTGTGTCACTGCCGGGGAATTGTGCAGTCCCCGGGGGGGGGTCACTAACTCACTCAACCACCCACCCAGTCACTAACTCACTCAACCACCCACCCAGTCACTAACTCACCCACCCACCCAGTCACTAACTCACCCAGTCACTAACTCACCCACCCACCCAGTCACTAACTCACCCAGTCACTAACTCACCCAGTCACTCACAACTCACCCACCCATTCACTCACTCACCCACAGTCACTAACTCACCCACCCAGTAACTAACTCACTCAACCACCCAGTCACTAACTCACCCACCCACTAACTCACCCACCCACCCAGTCACTAACTCACCCTGTCACTCTCACCACCCACCCACCCCATCACTAAATCACCCACCCAGTCACTAACTCACCCACCCAGTCACTAACTCACCCACCCACCCAGTCACTAACTCACCCACTCACCCAGTCACTAACTCACCCACCCAGTCACTAACTCACCCACCCAGTCACTAACTCACCCACCCAGTCACTAACTCACCCACCCAGTCACTAACTCACCCACCCAGTCACTAACTCACCCACCCAGTCACTAACTCACCCACCCAGTCACTAACTCACACACCCAGTCACTAACTCAACCCACCCACCCACCCACCCACCGTCACTAACTCACTCACCCACCCAGTCACTAACCCACCCACCCACCGTCACTAACTCACTCACCCACCCAGTCACTAACTCACTCACTCACCCAGTCACTAACTCACCCACTCACCCAGTCACTAACTCACCCACTCACCCAGTCACTAACTCACCCACTCACCCACTCACTAACTCACCCACCCAGTCACTAACTTACCCAGTCACTAACTTACCCAGTCACTAACTCACCCACCCAGTCACTAACTCACCCACCCAGTCACTAACTCACCCACCCAGTCACTAACTCACCCACCCAGTCACTAACTCACCCACCCAGTCACTAACTCACCCACCCAGTCACTAACTCACCCACCCAGTCACTAACTCACTCAACCACCCAGTCACTAACTCACTCAACCACCCAGTCACTAACTCACCCACCCAGTCACTAACTCACCCTGTCACTCTCACCACCCACCCACCCCATCACTAACTCACCCACCCACCCACCCAGTCACTAACTCACCCAGTCACTAACTCACCCACTCACCCAGTCACTAACTCACCCACCCAGTCACAATCTCACCCACCCAGTCACTAACTCACACACCCAGTCACTAACTCACACACCCAGTCACTAACTCACACACCCAGTCACTAACTCACACACCCAGTCACTAACTCACTCCCCCACCCACCCACCCAGTCACTAACTCACTCCCCCACCCACCCACCCAGTCATTAACTCACTCACCCACCCATCCAGACACTAAATAGTCACTAACTCACCCACCCACCCAGTCATTAACTCACTCACCCACCCACCCACTCACTCACTCACCCACCCATCTAGACACTAAATAGTCACTAACTCACCCACCCACCCAGTCACTAACTCACCCACCCACCCAGTCACTAACCCACCCAGTCACTAACTCACTCAACCACCCACCCAGTCACTAACTCACTCAACCACCCACCAAGTCACTAACTCACTCAACCACCCACCCAATCACTAACTCACTCAACCACCCACCCAGTCACTAACTCACTCAACCACCCACCCAGTCACTAACTCACTCAACCACCCACCCAGTCACTAACTCACCCACCCATCCAGTCACTAACTCACCCAGTCACTAACTCACTCACCCACTCACTCACTCACCCACTAACTCAGGTTAGTGCAGCTGCCACGCGGCGCCCAAGATGGCGGCGCCCGGAAGGACCCCCTTCCTCCCTCGCGGCGCCAAGTGCCTAAGATGGCGGCGCCCGAAGTAGAGGTAAGGTGTGTGTGCGTGTGTCACTGCCGGGGAATTGTGCAGTCCCCGGGGGGGGGGGTCACTAACTCACTCAACCACCCACCCAGTCACTAACTCACTCAACCACCCACCCAGTCACTAACTCACCCACCCACCCAGTCACTAACTCACCCAGTCACTAAACTCACCCACCCACCCAGTCACTAACTCACCCAGTCACTAACTCACCCAGTCACTCACAACTCACCCACCCATTCACTCACTCACCCACAGTCACTAACTCACCCACCCAGTAACTAACTCACTCAACCACCCAGTCACTAACTCACCCACCCACTAACTCACCCACCCACCCAGTCACTAACTCACCCTGTCACTCTCACCACCCACCCACCCCATCACTAAATCACCCACCCAGTCACTAACTCACCCACCCAGTCACTAACTCACCCACCCACCCAGTCACTAACTCACCCACTCACCCAGTCACTAACTCACCCACCCAGTCACTAACTCACCCACCCAGTCACTAACTCACCCACCCAGTCACTAACTCACCCACCCAGTCACTAACTCACCCACCCAGTCACTAACTCACCCACCCAGTCACTAACTCACACACCCAGTCACTAACTCACACACCCAGTCACTAACTCAACCCACCCACCCACCCACCCACCGTCACTAACTCACTCACCCACCCAGTCACTAACCCACCCACCCACCGTCACTAACTCACTCACCCACCCAGTCACTAACTCACTCACTCACCCAGTCACTAACTCACCCACTCACCCAGTCACTAACTCACCCACTCACCCAGTCACTAACTCACCCACTCACCCACTCACTAACTCACCCACCCAGTCACTAACTTACCCAGTCACTAACTTACCCAGTCACTAACTCACCCACCCAGTCACTAACTCACCCACCCAGTCACTAACTCACCCACCCAGTCACTAACTCACCCACCCAGTCACTAACTCACCCACCCAGTCACTAACTCACCCACCCAGTCACTAACTCACCCACCCAGTCACTAACTCACTCAACCACCCAGTCACTAACTCACCCACCCAGTCACTAACTCACCCTGTCACTCTCACCACCCACCCACCCCATCACTAACTCACCCACCCACCCACCCAGTCACTAACTCACCCAGTCACTAACTCACCCACTCACCCAGTCACTAACTCACCCACCCAGTCACTATCTCACCCACCCAGTCACTAACTCACACACCCAGTCACTAACTCACACACCCAGTCACTAACACACACCCAGTCACTAACTCACACACCCAGTCACTAACTCACTCCCCCACCCACCCACCCAGTCACTAACTCACTCCCCCACCCACCCACCCAGTCATTAACTCACTCACCCACCCATCCAGACACTAAATAGTCACTAACTCACCCACCCACCCAGTCACTAACTCACCCACCCACCCAGTCACTAACCCACCCAGTCACTAACTCACTCAACCACCCACCCAGTCACTAACTCACTCAACCACCCACCAAGTCACTAACTCACTCAACCACCCACCCAATCACTAACTCACTCAACCACCCACCCAGTCACTAAGTCACTCAACCACCCACCCAGTCACTAACTCACTCAACCACCCACCCAGTCACTAACTCACCCACCCATCCAGTCACTAACTCACCCAGTCACTAACTCACTCACCCACTCACCCAGTCACTCACTCACCCACTAACTCAGGTTAGTGCAGCTGCCACGCGGCGCCCAAGATGGCGGCGCCCGGAAGGACCCCCTTCCTCCCTCGCGGCGCCAAGTGCCTAAGATGGCGGCGCCCGGAAGTAGAGGTAAGGTGTGTGTGCGTGTGTCACTGCCGGGGAATTGTGCAGTCCCCGGGGGCGGGGGGGGGGTCACTAACTCACTCAACCACCCACCCAGTCACTAACTCACTCAACCACCCACCCAGTCACTAACTCACCCACCCACCCAGTCACTAACTCACCCAGTCACTAACTCACCCACCCACCCAGTCACTAACTCACCCAGTCACTAACTCACCCAGTCACTCACAACTCACCCACCCATTCACTCACTCACCCACAGTCACTAACTCACCCACCCAGTAACTAACTCACTCAACCACCCAGTCACTAACTCACCCACCCACTAACTCACCCACCCAGTCACTAACTCACCCTGTCACTCTCACCACCCACCCACCCCATCACTAAATCACCCACCCAGTCACTAACTCACTCACCCACCCAGTCACTAACTCACCCACCCACCCACCCAGTCACTAACTCACCCACTCACCCAGTCACTAACTCACCCACTCACCCAGTCACTAACTCACCCACCCAGTCACTAACTCACCCACCCAGTCACTAACTCACCCACCCAGTCACTAACTCACACACCCAGTCACTAACTCACACACCCAGTCACTAACTCAACCCACCCACCCACCCACCCACCGTCACTAACTCACTCACCCACCCAGTCACTAACTCACTCACCCACCCAGTCACTAACTCACTCACCCACCCAGTCACTAACTCACTCACCCACCCAGTCACTAACTCACTCACCCACCCAGTCACTAACTCACTCACCCACCCAGTCACTCACTCACCCACCCAGTCACTCACCCACCCACCTACCCAGTCACTAACTCACTCACCCACCCACCCAGTCACTAACTCACTCACCCACCCAGTCACTAACTCACCCACCTACCCAGTCACTAACTCACTCAACCACCCACCCAGTCACTAACTGACTCAACCACCCACCCAGTCATTAACTCACTCAACCACCCACCCAGTCACTAACTCACTCAACCACCCACCCAGTCACTAACTCACTCAACCACCCACCCAGTCACTAACTCACTCAACCACCCACCCAGTCACTAACTCACCCACCCACCCACCCAGTCACTAACTCACCCAGTCACTAACTCACCCACCCAGTCAATAACTCACCCACCCACTCACCCACCCACCCAGTCACTCACAACTCACCCACCCATCCACTCACTCACCCACACAGTCACTAACTCACCCACCCAGTAACTAACTCACTCAACCACCCAATCACTAACTCACCCACCCACTAACTCACCCACCCACCCAGTCACTAACTCACCCAGTCACTCACCCACCCAGTCACTAACTCACTCACCCACCCAGTCACTAACTCACCCACCTACCCAGTCACTAACTCACTCAACCACCCACCCAGTCACTAACTGACTCAACCACCCACCCAGTCATTAACTCACTCAACCACCCACCCAGTCACTAACTCACTCAACCACCCACCCAGTCACTAACTCACTCAACCACCCACCCAGTCACTAACTCACTCAACCACCCACCCAGTCACTAACTCAAGTCACTAACTCACCCAGTCACTAACTCACCCACCCAGTCAATAACTCACCCACCCAGTCACTAACTCACCCACCCAGTCACTAACTCACCCACCCAGTCACTAACTCACTCAACCACCCAGTCACTAACTCACTCAACCACCCAGTCACTAACTCACCCACCCAGTCACTAACTCACCCTGTCACTCTCACCACCCACCCACCCCATCACTAACTCACCCACCCACCCAGTCACTAACTCACCCAGTCACTAACTCACCCACTCACCCAGTCACTAACTCACCCACCCAGTCACTAACTCACCCTGTCACTCTCACCACCCACCCACCCCATCACTAACTCACCCACCCACCCAGTCACTAACTCACCCAGTCACTAACTCACCCACTCACCCAGTCACTAACTCAACCCACCCACCCACCCACCGTCACTAACTCACTCACCCACCCAGTCACTAACTCACTCACCCACCCAGTCACTAACTCACTCACCCACCCAGTCACTCACTCACTCACCCACCCAGTCACGAACTCACTCAACCACCCACCCAGTCACTAACTCACTCAACCACCCACCCAGTCACTAACTCACCCACCCACCCACCCAGTCACTAACTCACCCAGTCACTAACTCACCCACCCAGTCAATAACTCACCCACCCACTCACCCACCCACCCAGTCACTAACTCACCCAGTCACTCACAACTCACCCACCCATCCACTCACTCACCCACACAGTCACTAACTCACCCACCCAGTAACTAACTCACTCAACCACCCAATCACTAACTCACCCACCCACTAACTCACCCACCCACCCAGTCACTAACTAACCCAGTCACTCACCCACCCAGTCACTAACTCACTCACCCACCCACCCAGTCACTAACTCACTCACCCACCCACCCAGTCACTAACTCACTCACCCACCCAGTCACTAACTCACTCACCCACCCACCCAGTCACTAACTCACTCAACCACCCACCCAGTCACTAACACACTCAACCACTCACCCAGTCACTAACTCACCCACCCAGTCACTAACTTACCCAGTCACTAACTTACCCAGTCACTAACTCACCCACCCAGTCACTAACTCACCCACCCAGTCACTAACTCACCCACCCAGTCACTAACTCACCCACCCAGTCACTAACTCACCCACCCAGTCACTAACTCACACACCCAGTCACTAACTCACACACCCAGTCACTAACTCAACCCACCCACCCACCCACCCACCGTCACTAACTCACTCACCCACCCAGTCACTAACTCACTCACCCACCCAGTCACTAACTCACTCACCCACCCAGTCACTAACTCACTCACCCACCCAGTCACTAACTCACTCACCCACCCAGTCACTAACTCACTCACCCACCCAGTCACTCACTCACCCACCCAGTCACTCACCCACCCACCTACCCAGTCACTAACTCACTCACCCACCCACCCAGTCACTAACTCACTCACCCACCCAGTCACTAACTCACCCACCTACCCAGTCACTAACTCACTCAACCACCCACCCAGTCACTAACTGACTCAACCACCCACCCAGTCATTAACTCACTCAACCACCCACCCAGTCACTAACTCACTCAACCACCCACCCAGTCACTAACTCACTCAACCACCCACCCAGTCACTAACTCACTCAACCACCCACCCAGTCACTAACTCACCCACCCACCCACCCAGTCACTAACTCACCCAGTCACTAACTCACCCACCCAGTCAATAACTCACCCACCCACTCACCCACCCACCCAGTCACTCACAACTCACCCACCCATCCACTCACTCACCCACACAGTCACTAACTCACCCACCCAGTAACTAACTCACTCAACCACCCAATCACTAACTCACCCACCCACTAACTCACCCACCCACCCAGTCACTAACTCACCCAGTCACTCACCCACCCAGTCACTAACTCACTCACCCACCCAGTCACTAACTCACCCACCTACCCAGTCACTAACTCACTCAACCACCCACCCAGTCACTAACTGACTCAACCACCCACCCAGTCATTAACTCACTCAACCACCCACCCAGTCACTAACTCACTCAACCACCCACCCAGTCACTAACTCACTCAACCACCCACCCAGTCACTAACTCACTCAACCACCCACCCAGTCACTAACTCAAGTCACTAACTCACCCAGTCACTAACTCACCCACCCAGTCAATAACTCACCCACCCAGTCACTAACTCACCCACCCAGTCACTAACTCACCCACCCAGTCACTAACTCACTCAACCACCCAGTCACTAACTCACTCAACCACCCAGTCACTAACTCACCCACCCAGTCACTAACTCACCCTGTCACTCTCACCACCCACCCACCCCATCACTAACTCACCCACCCACCCAGTCACTAACTCACCCAGTCACTAACTCACCCACTCACCCAGTCACTAACTCACCCACCCAGTCACTAACTCACCCTGTCACTCTCACCACCCACCCACCCCATCACTAACTCACCCACCCACCCAGTCACTAACTCACCCAGTCACTAACTCACCCACTCACCCAGTCACTAACTCAACCCACCCACCCACCCACCGTCACTAACTCACTCACCCACCCAGTCACTAACTCACTCACCCACCCAGTCACTAACTCACTCACCCACCCAGTCACTCACTCACTCACCCACCCAGTCACGAACTCACTCAACCACCCACCCAGTCACTAACTCACTCAACCACCCACCCAGTCACTAACTCACCCACCCACCCACCCAGTCACTAACTCACCCAGTCACTAACTCACCCACCCAGTCAATAACTCACCCACCCACTCACCCACCCACCCAGTCACTAACTCACCCAGTCACTCACAACTCACCCACCCATCCACTCACTCACCCACACAGTCACTAACTCACCCACCCAGTAACTAACTCACTCAACCACCCAATCACTAACTCACCCACCCACTAACTCACCCACCCACCCAGTCACTAACTAACCCAGTCACTCACCCACCCAGTCACTAACTCACTCACCCACCCACCCAGTCACTAACTCACTCACCCACCCACCCAGTCACTAACTCACTCACCCACCCAGTCACTAACTCACTCACCCACCCACCCAGTCACTAACTCACTCAACCACCCACCCAGTCACTAACACACTCAACCACTCACCCAGTCACTAACTCACCCACCCAGTCACTAACTTACCCAGTCACTAACTTACCCAGTCACTAACTCACCCACCCAGTCACTAACTCACCCACCCAGTCACTAACTCACCCACCCAGTCACTAACTCCCCCACCCAGTCACTAACTCACCCACCCAGTCACTAACTCACCCACCCAGTCACTAACTCACCCACCCAGTCACTAACTCACTCAACCACCCAGTCACTAACTCACCCACCCAGTCACTAACTCACCCTGTCACTCTCACCACCCACCCACCCCATCACTAACTCACCCACCCACCCACCCACCCAGTCACTAACTCACCCACTCACCCAGTCACTAACTCACCCACCCAGTCACTAACTCACCCACCCAGTCACTAACTCACCCACCCAGTCACTAACTCACACACCCAGTCACTAACTCACACACCCAGTCACTAACTCACTCCCCCACCCACCCACCCAGTCACTAACTCACTCCCCCACCCACCCACCCAGTCATTAACTCACTCACCCACCCACCCACTCACTCACTCACCCACCCATCCAGACACTAAATAGTCACTAACTCACCCACCCACCCAGTCACTAACTCACCCACCCACCCAGTCACTAACCCACCCAGTCACTAACTCACTCAACCACCCACCCAGTCACTAACTCACTCAACCACCCACCAAGTCACTAACTCACTCAACCACCCACCCAATCACTAACTCACTCAACCACCCACCCAGTCACTAACTCACTCAACCACCCACCCAGTCACTAACTCACTCAACCACCCACCCAGTCACTAACTCACCCACCCATCCAGTCACTAACTCACCCAGTCACTAACTCACTCACCCAGTCACTCACTCACCCACTAACTCAGGTTAGTGCAGCTGCCACGCGGCGCCCAAGATGGCGGCGCCCGGAAGGACCCCCTTCCTCCCTCGCGGCGCCAAGTGCCTAAGATGGCGGCGCCCGGAAGTAGAGGTAAGGTGTGTGTGCGTGTGTCACTGCCGGGGAATTGTGCAGTCCCCGGGGGGGGGGTCACTAACTCACTCAACCACCCACCCAGTCACTAACTCACTCAACCACCCACCCAGTCACTAACTCACCCACCCACCCAGTCACTAACTCACCCAGTCACTAACTCACCCACCCACCCAGTCACTAACTCACCCAGTCACTAACTCACCCAGTCACTCACAACTCACCCACCCATTCACTCACTCACCCACAGTCACTAACTCACCCACCCAGTAACTAACTCACTCAACCACCCAGTCACTAACTCACCCACCCACTAACTCACCCACCCACCCAGTCACTAACTCACCCTGTCACTCTCACCACCCACCCACCCCATCACTAAATCACCCACCCAGTCACTAACTCACCCACCCAGTCACTAACTCACCCACCCACCCAGTCACTAACTCACCCACTCACCCAGTCACTAACTCACCCACCCAGTCACTAACTCACCCACCCAGTCACTAACTCACCCACCCAGTCACTAACTCACCCACCCAGTCACTAACTCACCCACCCAGTCACTAACTCACCCACCCAGTCACTAACTCACACACCCAGTCACTAACTCACACACCCAGTCACTAACTCAACCCACCCACCCACCCACCCACCGTCACTAACTCACTCACCCACCCAGTCACTAACCCACCCACCCACCGTCACTAACTCACTCACCCACCCAGTCACTAACTCACTCACTCACCCAGTCACTAACTCACCCACTCACCCAGTCACTAACTCACCCACTCACCCAGTCACTAACTCACCCACTCACCCACTCACTAACTCACCCACCCAGTCACTAACTTACCCAGTCACTAACTTACCCAGTCACTAACTCACCCACCCAGTCACTAACTCACCCACCCAGTCACTAACTCACCCACCCAGTCACTAACTCACCCACCCAGTCACTAACTCACCCACCCAGTCACTAACTCACCCACCCAGTCACTAACTCACTCAACCACCCAGTCACTAACTCACCCACCCAGTCACTAACTCACCCTGTCACTCTCACCACCCACCCACCCCATCACTAACTCACCCACCCACCCACCCAGTCACTAACTCACCCAGTCACTAACTCACCCACTCACCCAGTCACTAACTCACCCACCCAGTCACTATCTCACCCACCCAGTCACTAACTCACACACCCAGTCACTAACTCACACACCCAGTCACTAACTCACACACCCAGTCACTAACTCACACACCCAGTCACTAACTCACTCCCCCACCCACCCACCCAGTCACTAACTCACTCCCCCACCCACCCACCCAGTCATTAACTCACTCACCCACCCATCCAGACACTAAATAGTCACTAACTCACCCACCCACCCAGTCACTAACTCACCCACCCACCCAGTCACTAACCCACCCAGTCACTAACTCACTCAACCACCCACCCAGTCACTAACTCACTCAACCACCCACCAAGTCACTAACTCACTCAACCACCCACCCAATCACTAACTCACTCAACCACCCACCCAGTCACTAACTCACTCAACCACCCACCCAGTCACTAACTCACTCAACCACCCACCCAGTCACTAACTCACCCACCCATCCAGTCACTAACTCACCCAGTCACTAACTCACTCACCCACTCACCCAGTCACTCACTCACCCACTAACTCAGGTTAGTGCAGCTGCCACGCGGCGCCCAAGATGGCGGCGCCCGGAAGGACCCCCTTCCTCCCTCGCGGCGCCAAGTGCCTAAGATGGCGGCGCCCGGAAGTAGAGGTAAGGTGTGTGTGCGTGTGTCACTGCCGGGGAATTGTGCAGTCCCCGGGGGGGGGGGGGGGTCACTAACTCACTCAACCACCCACCCAGTCACTAACTCACTCAACCACCCACCCAGTCACTAACTCACCCACCCACCCAGTCACTAACTCACCCAGTCACTAACTCACCCACCCACCCAGTCACTAACTCACCCAGTCACTAACTCACCCAGTCACTCACAACTCACCCACCCATTCACTCACTCACCCACAGTCACTAACTCACCCACCCAGTAACTAACTCACTCAACCACCCAGTCACTAACTCACCCACCCACTAACTCACCCACCCAGTCACTAACTCACCCTGTCACTCTCACCACCCACCCACCCCATCACTAAATCACCCACCCAGTCACTAACTCACTCACCCACCCAGTCACTAACTCACCCACCCACCCACCCAGTCACTAACTCACCCACCCACCCACCCAGTCACTAACTCACCCACTCACCCAGTCACTAACTCACCCACCCAGTCACTAACTCACCCACCCAGTCACTAACTCACCCACCCAGTCACTAACTCACCCACCCAGTCACTAACTCACCCACCCAGTCACTAACTCACACACCCAGTCACTAACTCACACACCCAGTCACTAACTCAACCCACCCACCCACCCACCCACCGTCACTAACTCACTCACCCACCCAGTCACTAACTCACTCACCCACCCAGTCACTAACTCACTCACCCACCCAGTCACTAACTCACTCACCCACCCAGTCACTAACTCACTCACCCACCCAGTCACTAACTCACTCACCCACCCAGTCACTCACTCACCCACCCAGTCACTCACCCACCCACCTACCCAGTCACTAACTCACTCACCCACCCACCCAGTCACTAACTCACTCACTCACCCAGTCACTAACTCACCCACCTACCCAGTCACTAACTCACTCAACCACCCACCCAGTCACTAACTGACTCAACCACCCACCCAGTCATTAACTCACTCAACCACCCACCCAGTCACTAACTCACTCAACCACCCACCCAGTCACTAACTCACTCAACCACCCACCCAGTCACTAACTCACTCAACCACCCACCCAGTCACTAACTCACCCACCCACCCACCCAGTCACTAACTCACCCAGTCACTAACTCACCCACCCAGTCAATAACTCACCCACCCACTCACCCACCCACCCAGTCACTAACTCACCCAGTCACTCACAACTCACCCACCCATCCACTCACTCACCCACACAGTCACTAACTCACCCACCCAGTAACTAACTCACTCAACCACCCAATCACTAACTCACCCACCCACTAACTCACCCACCCACCCAGTCACTAACTCACCCAGTCACTCACCCACCCAGTCACTAACTCACTCACCCACCCAGTCACTAACTCACCCACCTACCCAGTCACTAACTCACTCAACCACCCACCCAGTCACTAACTGACTCAACCACCCACCCAGTCATTAACTCACTCAACCACCCACCCAGTCACTAACTCACTCAACCACCCACCCAGTCACTAACTCACTCAACCACCCACCCAGTCACTAACTCACTCAACCACCCACCCAGTCACTAACTCACCCACCCACCCACCCAGTCACTAACTCACCCACCCAGTCAATAACTCACCCACCCACTCACCCACCCACCCAGTCACTAACTCACCCAGTCACTCACAACTCACCCACCCATCCACTCACTCACCCACACAGTCACTAACTCACCCACCCAGTAACTAACTCACTCAACCACCCAATCACTAACTCACCCACCCACTAACTCACCCACCCACCCAGTCACTAACTCACCCTGTCACTCTCACCACCCACCCACCCCATCACTAAATCACCCACCCAGTCACTAACTCACCCACCCACCCACCCAGTCACTAACTCACCCACTCACCCAGTCACTAACTCACCCACCCAGTCACTAACTCACCCACCCAGTCACTAACTCACCCACCCAGTCACTAACTCACCCACCCAGTCACTAACTCACCCACCCAGTCACTAACTCACCCACCCAGTCACTAACTCACACACCCAGTCACTAACTCACACACCCAGTCACTAACTCAACCCACCCACCCACCCACCGTCACTAACTCACTCACCCACCCAGTCACTAACCCACCCACCCACCGTCACTAACTCACTCACCCACCCAGTCACTCACTCACTCACCCACCCAGTCACGAACTCACTCAACCACCCACCCAGTCACTAACTCACTCAACCACCCACCCAGTCACTAACTCACCCACCCACCCACCCAGTCACTAACTCACCCACCCAGTCAATAACTCACCCACCCACTCACCCACCCACCCAGTCACTAACTCACCCAGTCACTCACAACTCACCCACCCATCCACTCACTCACCCACACAGTCACTAACTCACCCACCCAGTAACTAACTCACTCAACCACCCAATCACTAACTCACCCACCCACTAACTCACCCACCCACCCAGTCACTAACTCACCCTGTCACTCTCACCACCCACCCACCCCATCACTAAATCACCCACCCAGTCACTAACTCACCCACCCACCCAGTCACTAACTCACCCACTCACCCAGTCACTAACTCACCCACCCAGTCACTAACTCACCCACCCAGTCACTAACTCACCCACCCAGTCACTAACTCACCCACCCAGTCACTAACTCACCCACCCAGTCACTAACTCACCCACCCAGTCACTAACTCACCCACCCAGTCACTAACTCACACACCCAGTCACTAACTCACACACCCAGTCACTAACTCAACCCACCCACCCACCCACCCACCCACCGTCACTAACTCACTCACCCACCCAGTCACTAACCCACCCACCCACCGTCACTAACTCACTCACCCACCCAGTCACTAACTCACTCACTCACCCAGTCACTAACTCACCCACTCACCCAGTCACTAACTCACCCACTCACCCAGTCACTAACTCACCCACTCACCCACTCACTAACTCACCCACCCAGTCACTAACTTACCCAGTCACTAACTTACCCAGTCACTAACTCACCCACCCAGTCACTAACTCACCCACCCAGTCACTAACTCACCCACCCAGTCACTAACTCACCCACCCAGTCACTAACTCACCCACCCAGTCACTAACTCACCCACCCAGTCACTAACTCACTCAACCACCCAGTCACTAACTCACCCACCCAGTCACTAACTCACCCTGTCACTCTCACCACCCACCCACCCCATCACTAACTCACCCACCCACCCACCCAGTCACTAACTCACCCAGTCACTAACTCACCCACTCACCCAGTCACTAACTCACCCACCCAGTCACTATCTCACCCACCCAGTCACTAACTCACACACCCAGTCACTAACTCACACACCCAGTCACTAACTCACACACCCAGTCACTAACTCACACACCCAGTCACTAACTCACACACCCAGTCACTAACTCACTCCCCCACCCACCCACCCAGTCACTAACTCACTCCCCCACCCACCCACCCAGTCATTAACTCACTCACCCACCCATCCAGACACTAAATAGTCACTAACTCACCCACCCACCCAGTCACTAACTCACCCACCCACCCAGTCACTAACCCACCCAGTCACTAACTCACTCAACCACCCACCCAGTCACTAACTCACTCAACCACCCACCAAGTCACTAACTCACTCAACCACCCACCCAATCACTAACTCACTCAACCACCCACCCAGTCACTAACTCACTCAACCACCCACCCAGTCACTAACTCACTCAACCACCCACCCAGTCACTAACTCACCCACCCATCCAGTCACTAACTCACCCAGTCACTAACTCACTCACCCACTCACCCAGTCACTCACTCACCCACTAACTCAGGTTAGTGCAGCTGCCACGCGGCGCCCAAGATGGCGGCGCCCGGAAGGACCCCCTTCCTCCCTCGCGGCGCCAAGTGCCTAAGATGGCGGCGCCCGGAAGTAGAGGTAAGGTGTGTGTGCGTGTGTCACTGCCGGGGAATTGTGCAGTCCCCGGGGGGGGGGGGGTCACTAACTCACTCAACCACCCACCCAGTCACTAACTCACCCACCCACCCAGTCACTAACTCACCCAGTCACTAACTCACCCACCCACCCAGTCACTAACTCACCCAGTCACTAACTCACCCAGTCACTCACAACTCACCCACCCATTCACTCACTCACCCACAGTCACTAACTCACCCACCCAGTAACTAACTCACTCAACCACCCAGTCACTAACTCACCCACCCACTAACTCACCCACCCAGTCACTAACTCACCCTGTCACTCTCACCACCCACCCACCCCATCACTAAATCACCCACCCAGTCACTAACTCACTCACCCACCCAGTCACTAACTCACCCACCCACCCACCCAGTCACTAACTCACCCACTCACCCAGTCACTAACTCACCCACCCAGTCACTAACTCACCCACCCAGTCACTAACTCACCCACCCAGTCACTAACTCACCCACCCAGTCACTAACTCACCCACCCAGTCACTAACTCACACACCCAGTCACTAACTCACACACCCAGTCACTAACTCAACCCACCCACCCACCCACCCACCGTCACTAACTCACTCACCCACCCAGTCACTAACTCACTCACCCACCCAGTCACTAACTCACTCACCCACCCAGTCACTAACTCACTCACCCACCCAGTCACTCACTCACCCAGTCACTCACTCACTCACTCACCCACCCAGTCACTCACTCACCCACCCAGTCACTCACCCACCCACCTACCCAGTCACTAACTCACTCACCCACCCACCCAGTCACTAACTCACTCACCCACCCAGTCACTAACTCACCCACCTACCCAGTCACTAACTCACTCAACCACCCACCCAGTCACTAACTGACTCAACCACCCACCCAGTCATTAACTCACTCAACCACCCACCCAGTCACTAACTCACTCAACCACCCACCCAGTCACTAACTCACTCAACCACCCACCCAGTCACTAACTCACTCAACCACCCACCCAGTCACTAACTCACCCACCCACCCACCCAGTCACTAACTCACCCAGTCACTAACTCACCCACCCAGTCAATAACTCACCCACCCACTCACCCACCCACCCAGTCACTAACTCACCCAGTCACTCACAACTCACCCACCCATCCACTCACTCACCCACACAGTCACTAACTCACCCACCCAGTAACTAACTCACTCAACCACCCAATCACTAACTCACCCACCCACTAACTCACCCACCCACCCAGTCACTAACTCACCCAGTCACTCACCCACCCAGTCACTAACTCACTCACCCACCCAGTCACTAACTCACCCACCTACCCAGTCACTAACTCACTCAACCACCCACCCAGTCACTAACTGACTCAACCACCCACCCAGTCATTAACTCACTCAACCACCCACCCAGTCACTAACTCACTCAACCACCCACCCAGTCACTAACTCACTCAACCACCCACCCAATCACTAACTCACTCACCCACCCACCCAGTCACTAACCCACCCAGTCACTAACTCACTCAACCACCCACCCAGTCACTAACTCACTCAACCACCCACCAAGTCACTAACTCACTCAACCACCCACCCAATCACTAACTCACTCAACCACCCACCCAGTCACTAACTCACTCAACCACCCACCCAGTCACTAACTCACTCAACCACCCACCCAGTCACTAACTCACCCACCCATCCAGTCACTAACTCACCCAGTCACTAACTCACTCACCCACTCACCCAGTCACTCACTCACCCACTAACTCAGGTTAGTGCAGCTGCCACGCGGCGCCCAAGATGGCGGCGCCCGGAAGGACCCCCTTCCTCCCTCGCGGCGCCAAGTGCCTAAGATGGCGGCGCCCGGAAGTAGAGGTAAGGTGTGTGTGCGTGTGTCACTGCCGGGGAATTGTGCAGTCCCCGGGGGGGGGGGGGGTCACTAACTCACTCAACCACCCACCCAGTCACTAACTCACTCAACCACCCACCCAGTCACTAACTCACCCACCCACCCAGTCACTAACTCACCCAGTCACTAACTCACCCACCCACCCAGTCACTAACTCACCCAGTCACTAACTCACCCAGTCACTCACAACTCACCCACCCATTCACTCACTCACCCACAGTCACTAACTCACCCACCCAGTAACTAACTCACTCAACCACCCAGTCACTAACTCACCCACCCACTAACTCACCCACCCAGTCACTAACTCACCCTGTCACTCTCACCACCCACCCACCCCATCACTAAATCACCCACCCAGTCACTAACTCACTCACCCACCCAGTCACTAACTCACCCACCCACGAACCCAGTCACTAACTCACCCACTCACCCAGTCACTAACTCACCCACCCAGTCACTAACTCACCCACCCAGTCACTAACTCACCCACCCAGTCACTAACTCACCCACCCAGTCACTAACTCACACACCCAGTCACTAACTCACACACCCAGTCACTAACTCACACACCCAGTCACTAACTCAAATCACCCACCCACCCACCGACCGTCACTAACTCACTCACCCACCCAGTCACTAACTCACTCACCCACCCAGTCACTAACTCACTCACCCACCCAGTCACTAACTCACTCACCCACCCAGTCACTCACTCACCCAGTCACTCACTCACTCACCCACCCAGTCACTCACTCACCCACCCAGTCACTCACCCACCCACCTACCCAGTCACTAACTCACTCACCCACCCACCCAGTCACTAACTCACTCACCCACCCAGTCACTAACTCACCCACCTACCCAGTCACTAACTCACTCAACCACCCACCCAGTCACTAACTGACTCAACCACCCACCCAGTCATTAACTCACTCAACCACCCACCCAGTCACTAACTCACTCAACCACCCACCCAGTCACTAACTCACTCAACCACCCACCCAGTCACTAACTCACTCAACCACCCACCCAGTCACTAACTCACCCACCCACCCACCCAGTCACTAACTCACCCAGTCACTAACTCACCCACCCAGTCAATAACTCACCCACCCACTCACCCACCCACCCAGTCACTAACTCACCCAGTCACTCACAACTCACCCACCCATCCACTCACTCACCCACACAGTCACTAACTCACCCACCCAGTAACTAACTCACTCAACCACCCAATCACTAACTCACCCACCCACTAACTCACCCACCCACCCAGTCACTAACTCACCCAGTCACTCACCCACCCAGTCACTAACTCACTCACCCACCCAGTCACTAACTCACCCACCTACCCAGTCACTAACTCACTCAACCACCCACCCAGTCACTAACTGACTCAACCACCCACCCAGTCATTAACTCACTCAACCACCCACCCAGTCACTAACTCACTCAACCACCCACCCAGTCACTAACTCACTCAACCACCCACCCAGTCACTAACTCACTCAACCACCCACCCAGTCACTAACTCAAGTCACTAACTCACCCAGTCACTAACTCACCCACCCAGTCAATAACTCACCCACCCACTCACCCACCCACCCAGTCACTAACTCACCCAGTCACTCACAACTCACCCACCCATCCACTCACTCACCCACACAGTCACTAACTCACCCACCCAGTAACTAACTCACTCAACCACCCAATCACTAACTCACCCACCCACTAACTCACCCACCCACCCAGTCACTAACTCACCCAGTCACTCACCCACCCAGTCACTAACTCACTCACCCACCCACCCAGTCACTAACTCACTCAACCACCCACCCAGTCACTAACACACTCAACCACTCACCCAGTCACTAACTCACCCACTCACCCACTCACTAACTCACCCACCCAGTCACTAACTTACCCAGTCACTAACTTACCCAGTCACTAACTTACCCAGTCACTAACTCACCCACCCAGTCACTAACTCACCCACCCAGTCACTAACTCACCCACCCAGTCACTAACTCGCCCACCCAGTCACTAACTCACCCACCCAGTCACTAACTCACCCACCCAGTCACTAACTCACTCAACCACCCAGTCACTAACTCACCCACCCAGTCACTAACTCACCCTGTCACTCTCACCACCCACCCACCCCATCACTAACTCACCCACCCACCCACCCAGTCACTAACTCACCCAGTCACTAACTCACCCACTCACCCAGTCACTAACTCACCCACTCACCCAGTCACTAACTCACCCACCCAGTCACTAACTCACACACCCAGTCACTAACTCACACACCCAGTCACTAACTCACACACCCAGTCACTAACTCACACACCCAGTCACTAACTCACACACCCAGTCACTAACTCACTCAACCACCCAATCACTAACTCACCCACCCACTAACTCACCCACCCACCCAGTCACTAACTCACCCAGTCACTCACCCACCCAGTCACTAACTCACTCACCCACCCACCCAGTCACTAACTCACTCACCCACCCACCCAGTCACTAACTCACTCACCCACCCAGTCACTAACTCACTCACCCACCCACCCAGTCACTAACTCACTCAACCACCCACCCAGTCACTAACACACTCAACCACTCACCCAGTCACTAACTCACCCACTCACCCACTCACTAACTCACCCACCCAGTCACTAACTTACCCAGTCACTAACTTACCCAGTCACTAACTCACCCACCCAGTCACTAACTCACCACCCAGTCACTAACTCACCCACCCAGTCACTAACTCACCCACCCAGTCACTAACTCACCCACCCAGTCACTAACTCACTCAACCACCCAGTCACTAACTCACCCACCCAGTCACTAACTCACCCTGTCACTCTCACCACCCACCCACCCCATCACTAACTCAAAGTCACTAACTCACCCAGTCACTAACTCACCCACTCACCCAGTCACTAACTCACCCACTCACCCAGTCACTAACTCACCCACTCACCCAGTCACTAACTCACCCACCCAGTCACTAACTCACACACCCAGTCACTAACTCACACACCCAGTCACTAACTCACACACCCAGTCACTAACTCACACACCCAGTCACTAACTCACTCCCCCACCCACCCACCCACTAACTCACTCACCCACCCACCCAGTCATTAACTCACTCACCCACCCACCCACTCACTCACCCACCCATCCAGACACTAAATAGTCACTAACTCACCCACCCACCCAGTCACTAACTCACCCACCCACCCAGTCACTAACCCACCCAGTCACTAACTCACTCAACCACCCACCCAGTCACTAACTCACTCAACCACCCACCAAGTCACTAACTCACTCAACCACCCACCCAATCACTAACTCACTCAACCACCCACCCAGTCACTAACTCACTCAACCACCCACCCAGTCACTAACTCACTCAACCACCCACCCAGTCACTAACTCACCCACCCATCCAGTCACTAACTCACCCAGTCACTAACTCACTCACCCACTCACCCAGTCACTCAGGTTAGTGCAGCTGCCACGCGGCGCCCAAGATGGCGGCGCCCGGAAGGACCCCCTTCCTCCCTCGCGGCGCCAAGTGCCTAAGATGGCGGCGCCCGGAAGTAGAGGTAAGGTGTGTGTGCGTGTGTCACTGCCGGGGAATTGTGCAGTCCCCGGGGGGGGGGTCACTAACTCACTCAACCACCCACCCAGTCACTAACTCACTCAACCACCCACCCAGTCACTAACTCACCCACCCACCCAGTCACTAACTCACCCAGTCACTAACTCACCCACCCACCCAGTCACTAACTCACCCAGTCACTCACAACTCACCCACCCATTCACTCACTCACCCACAGTCACTAACTCACCCACCCAGTAACTAACTCACTCAACCACCCAGTCACTAACTCACCCACCCACTAACTCACCCACCCAGTCACTAACTCACCCTGTCACTCTCACCACCCACCCACCCCATCACTAAATCACCCACCCAGTCACTAACTCACTCACCCACCCAGTCACTAACTCAAAGTCACTAACTCACCCACTCACCCAGTCACTAACTCACCCACTCACCCAGTCACTAACTCACCCACCCAGTCACTAACTCACCCACCCAGTCACTAACTCACCCACCCAGTCACTAACTCACCCACCCAGTCACTAACTCACACACCCAGTCACTAACTCACACACCCAGTCACTAACTCACACACCCAGTCACTAACTCAACCCACCCACCCACCGTCACTAACTCACTCACCCACCCAGTCACTAACTCACTCACCCACCCAGTCACTAACTCACTCACCCACCCAGTCACTAACTCACTCACCCACCCAGTCACTAACTCACTCACCCACCCAGTCACTCACTCACCCAGTCACTCACTCACTCACCCACCCAGTCACTCACCCACCCAGTCACTCACCCACCCACCCACCCAGTCACTAACTCACTCACCCACCCACCCAGTCACTAACTCACTCACCCACCCAGTCACTAACTCACCCACCTACCCAGTCACTAACTCACTCAACCACCCACCCAGTCACTAACTGACTCAACCACCCACCCACCCAGTCATTAACTCACTCAACCACCCACCCAGTCACTAACTCACTCAACCACCCACCCAGTCACTAACTCACTCAACCACCCACCCAGTCACTAACTCACTCAACCACCCACCCAGTCACTAACTCACCCACCCACCCACCCAGTCACTAACTCACCCAGTCACTAACTCACCCACCCAGTCAATAACTCACCCACCCACTCACCCACCCAGTCACTAACTCACCCAGTCACTCACAACTCACCCACCCATCCACTCACTCACCCACACAGTCACTAACTCACCCACCCAGTAACTAACTCACTCAACCACCCAATCACTAACTCACCCACCCACTAACTCACCCACCCACCCAGTCACTAACTCACCCAGTCACTCACCCACCCAGTCACTAACTCACTCACCCACCCACCCAGTCACTAACTCACTCACCCACCCAGTCACTAACTCACTCACCCACCCACCCAGTCACTAACTCACTCAACCACCCACCCAGTCACTAACACACTCAACCACCCACCCAGACACTAACTCACTCAACCACCCACCCAGTCACTAACTCAAAGTCACTAACTCAACCACCCACCCAGTCACTAACTCACCCACCCACCAACCCAGTCACTAACTCAAGGTCACTAACTCACCCACCCACCCATCCAGTCACTAACTCACTCACCCACCCAGTCACTAACTCACTCACCCACCCACACAGTCACTAACTCACTCACCCACCCAGTCACTAACTTACCCAGTCACTAACTCACCCAGTCACTAACTCACTCACCCACCCACCCACCCAGTCACTCACCCACTAACTCACCCACCCACTCACTAACTCACCCACCCACTCACTAACTCACCCACCCACTAACTCACCCACCTAGTCACTAGCTGAGAGACCCCGCTCTCTAACTCACTTACCCGCCCTCACTAACTCATTCGCCCGCTCACTCACCCGCCCACTCACTAACTGACTAACTCACCCGCCCAGTCACTAACTCACCCACCCAGTCACTAACTCACCCACCCACAGAGAGAGGGCAATGGGGAGCAGAGATAGGGGGTGAGTGGACAGAAAGGGGGAGCGGGACCATTCAATCCCGGGCAACGCCGGGTATATCAGCTAGTAATCACTAAAATCAAAAGAAGAGAACCTTTTCTCAATGTATTTTGTATTACAAAAATAAAGGCATGATATAATATATGTATATACTTCCCTCTAATTCTTCTCACTGCTGAAAGTGGCAAGAAGGTGGCAACATGTCTAAGAAAGTGGGGAAAATACTTGCCTGCAAGTACAAGTAAATGAACGTGGCATGGCAAGTAAGGTCTCAATCGCAATATAAAACACACTAAAAAGAAATGGCCCTCATTCTCTGGAAGAACAAGGCATGGAGGAGAAGGTTAAATAAAAGCAGTCATTTAAACCTAAATCTGGTTATCTATAAAAATGCCGGACTCTCTAATGAAGCAGAATTGCAAGAACTGGAAGGCGAACTTGATAAGATGAAATGGGATATTGTTGGCATTAATGAAGCAAGTAGAAAAGATGAAAGCCTCATTGAATTAAAAAGTGTACACCTGTTATATTACAGAGGTACAGAAACTGAAAGAATCGGTGGCAGAGACTTCATTGTTAACCAGAGCTGGAGAAACAACATAGAGTACTGAATGAAAGCTCATCGGAAAGGGTAGACAGAATTGTCATTCAGTTGACAAAGAGATACAGGCTTCAATAATCCAAGTGTATGCTCCAACATTAAGTCACACATACAGTGACGTGGAAGACTTCTACCATGATATAAACCAACGTAACAAAGGAAATTGTCACCTCAAGGTCATTATGTGTGGACAGACTTGTAGAATATGAAAACTTCTACATCCTGAATTATATACCAAATGGAATCAATAATGAAATGGACGATATCCCAACTAGGAATAAACACGATTGAAGACTGCACAGTTCTTAACAGTTTTGACACAAGGAGTAATCACAGATTGGTTCGCTGCAAATTACATCGGAATGCAAAATGGAAAGAAGATGTATTAAAAAGAAGACAAAAACAAATCAACATCAAGAATCTCAACAATAACAGAATTTGAAGTCGAGTTGAAAAATAGGCTCCATCTTGCTGGAGGTGTTCTTGGAGATTGCCGTTTTGACCAATAAAGCCTTTTTACCTTGACTTACCTGAGTGCTGTTTGTTTTGGATTCTGTCGTCTAGTTGCTACTCCGGATATTTTTTCTTTGTTTCTTGTCCATCTTGCTCAAAATGCAAGGGGTCACCAACATGGTCGGATGCACTCATAAAAATTTGTGAAACAGTTATCACCTCGGTATTCTGATATTTCATAGTTTTCCTGCAGCTGCTATCTCCAACCAGCTTTCAATGCTACCTTGCAGCAGCCACAATACCAATTAGGGTAACGTCACCCCTACATACCGTTCAAATACAAAACCCGCAACTGGGAGGTCCACGGTAATCCCACGACCCTCAACGGCTACCTGTAGTATAGAGCTTTCTAAGTGGTTGACAACACTACTGGGAGTTGTCCCCTATCGAGGTGACCCTATAGTTGTGACCCTCGCACCACTGTTGCCTCCATATATGCATTACTCACATCACGATAAGCACAGTGGAATACCGTGCGTACCACGGTACCATTGATACTCATATGTTATAAGTACGCTTCCCTAGCTGCCTATTCGGTAATAGCCACAGAATTACGCTTACAGCAGCATACGTAACCTTTACCACCACGGTTCATTCAGTCCTTACAGAGGAGCTATGCAGCTTTAAGCCCCTACCCTTACTCCACAGCAGTTACGCAACACTATACTATGGCTACAACATCATTTCAGTAACCAGGACTCATATCTATACACTGAGTCATTGAGCAACTATTTCAATCACCAATGCTCGAGTGGAACGAGCACACCAACATCATTTAGTACTGCTATGCCATGTTGTAAAGTAGGCTTAGTGGAGTAATAGACTATAATTCACCATTAGGGACAGAGGTGCAACACATCCACTACCTCCTCCTGGGCTCTGGTGACCATCTATCTTCTACATACTCCACAATTAGCTATATCTATACAGTTCGCCCATACATTAAGCCAGCGGTGCGCAAAGTGGGGGGCACGCCCCCCCTGATTCGCTGCGGGCCGCAGGTTTTGCAGAGGCCCCGCACGCTTCCAGAAGGCATTTAAAGTAATGCCGGGGGATCGGCAAGGTCTCTGTAAACTTCTACTTAGCTTGGTTCCGAGCGCTCCTGGTGACGCGTCGCCATGGCAACGTGGCTTAAAACGACGCCGCAGGGTCCTGTGACGTTGCAACGTGACATCAATGCAAGGATGTTAGAAACGAGGCAAGCAGGGGAAAAAAAAAAAGATTGGGCTCCCCTGCATTAAGCAACCCAATAAGAACACACTGGGGAGGCCTCCACAGTCTGTTTTTGACAATCCTGTCAAGCACACTGTAGCCAGCTATATTATCGGATACAGTGTAACATCACGGTCCCCAATAAATGAATCAGAGACTAGTGAACGAAGACTCTTTTCAGATACATTGTTATACTACTGCCCTCAAGCAGGGGAACTAAACCTCACCCAATTAAGACAAAGCAACCGCTTGTCCCTATACAAACTGTTACATATGGCTACCCTATAGCATCATATAAACTGCCCGCGTTCTCATTGTCACGATTAACAATTAACTATTATATTTTGGGGCTCTCGATTGAGCATACAAGTTGAGCAAAATAAACTGACATTTATTTCCTTAATAGACAAACACACGACAACCTTAGAATATACTTGACAAAACACTTACTGAGGGAGAGAATGGGATAAAATGTCCAGCAAGGAAACAAAGCACCGGAATATTGTCATTTAAAATGCAGTCCTGTTGCAAGGGCACAAATTGCCAACCCAATATTTCCTGGAATGATGCAAAGTTCTCTCTGGTCCGTTGGGGTTCGTTAGACAACCCGCAGCACTATGAATTCCTGAAGCAGAGTTATGTCCTTGGTTCCATTGTAATTAACTCATTGCGTTCTGGAATCGATGCTGCTCTTATCCAATTGTAGAAGCGAGTTGGAATTCGTCACATCATACAGAAAGAAAGAAAGAAACACACCGGGGATAGCTTGGGGAGCATGTATATAGGGTCTGATACCATATCTCCAACGTACCTGCCCAGTCCCCTTCGTGGGAACCTTTTAACCCACCAATCCCCTTTTTGCCCACAGTTTGCAGAGTGGACACTACAGGGATTTCCGACTGTTACAGCGCCTGTGTCACCTGACACTCTGGCTGCTTACCATATGTGTTCTCCCCTTTTTACCTGGCGTCTCCCAGGCTAGGAGTTGCCCTCAAAGTGTGAACTAGCCCAGGATATCCCATTCAACAAACATCCCAGCTAATTCACACTTTGTTGCTCTAAGGGCTTTCAACTTCAAACTTCCCCAGACCCATAGGCACGGCCTCAACAGGGGGTCTCTGAAGTTTGAGAAGAAAGTGTCCCCAGCTCATATGTGTAAAAACATTTGGTCACTGGCTGCATTACAAAGGCAAGTAGAAAAAATGTATCCTGCCTGTCCTTTTAAAATTGCAGCCCAAAATACACTTTATTAAAAATATGCTTCTCTTGGAGGCGGCAATGTTAGGCTATGGGATTCCCACGCCAATTGACTTGCAGTTAGTCGGGTTCCTACGCCAATTGCCTGCTGCCTTTCAAGTTACGCTTCTAACCGGGACTGGATACATTGTATCTGGTAACCACTTGAGTTTGAAACCGCAACCGTTTGATTCAATTGACCTCACGGTTATGAGTTCAAGCATCAGTAATGGATACCTATGCTTCCCAATGGATCAAAGAGACCGCGCCACGCGTCACCAAGTAACTGGAGGCTCGGCTCTCTCAGCCCCATCTTGTGCCTAAAAAACGGTAATGCAAGCATAAAATCACATACAGCATTGCAGGCAATTGCACTCCTGCAAAATGGGGACAGCAACGCATAGAGAAAAAATAATACATGGGTAATGCACATAAAATTAACCCCTTCATTCCCCAATGCGAATTAGGGTTAACCAGCCGAGCTTATTGCCTTTATTCATGCGCTGATTAACCCTATTTTCGCTACACACATATACAGCTAGCGGATTACATATTGTATATCATCAAACCGCAATTGTCACTGCCCGTGGGTTATGGGAATTACCCCTTTTATTTATTGTTGACATACTAATAAAAGTTATTTTTTTTTTTTCCACTTCAAATTTTCTTTATTGGGGTCACAAATTCTGACACTATATCACATCCCATTGTATTACAACTCCCCAATAATATTTTTATCGCAAACATGCGGTTATCATAACTTCTCCAGTATGAAACAGGGACAGTACATACAGGACAAACAAGACAAACCAGACAACGGACAGGGGAGGGGGGCGGAGGGGGAGGATATATCTCTTTTTGTCCTATTGCCTCAATCTCTAGTTTGTCGCATTAACTCTATAGAATTGGCGCATTGGGTTACTACCCAGGGGGCTGTCACCTACCTGTTCGTCACTATTTGTCGTCTGGTCTCTGACCTCTAGAGGAGAACGCGTCCGCAACTATTATAGCAGGATTGCGGCGGCATCCACCCCAGGGATGTCTGTCTGTGCCAGCCAAGGTGACCAGACCTTTAGAAAGTTTGTGCCGGTGTCATTAACCAAACTCGTTAATTGTTCCATCCGGCAAACGTGCCAAATCCGATTTCGAATCTTGGGGATAGCTGTGATTACTGGCTGCTTCCATAATGCTGCAATCTCGCATCTAGTGGCTATTGCAAAATGCGCGATTAATTTATGCGTCGCATTTGGCATACCCTGGATCCGTCTGCCCAGCAGGAACAACCACGGGTCCAGGGGGATCTCCCAACCGAGAATCCGCTGTAACCAATCTCTAATCTGTTCCCAAATCGGGACCACTTTTGTGCAGGACCACAGCATGTGTTGCAGGTCGGCCGCCTCCCCGCACTGTTTTGGGCAGAGCGGGGAGTAGCCCTTAACAAATTTAACTAGTCTAGTTGGGGTGTAGTACCACCGCAACAGGACCTTATACGCGTTCTCCTTTAGTGTGGTACAGATGGAGCTTTTAGCTGCTGCTTGTGTGATCTGCTCCCATTCCTCGTCCTCTTATGTCTCCCCTAAGTCTGTCTCCCACTGACGAATGTAGTGCAACCGGGTCTCGCTTGTCGTTTTCGGACAGACCACTTCCCTGTACATCCTAGATGTGAGTCCCCTTGTGTCCGTGTCTCTGGAACACAGCTGCTCAAAATTAGTGCGTTTTGGTCTAATTGGGGTTTTGTTGTAGAAATCCCTGATCTGGAGGTACCTAAAAAATTCTGTATTTGGGATATTCTTTGCGGATTTAATTTGCTCAAATGATTGTATATGTATCCTGCCCTCCAGATCATTAAGTCGGGTAATGCCCGCTTGTATCCAATACTTCATGTTTTTACTATTCAGGCCCGGAGCGAAATCTGGGTTGCCGATGATTGGCGTCATGAGTGATGCCTTTGTGGTTAAATTACAACTAAATTTAGTGGCCTCCCACACTCGAATAGAGTTGGCAATGGTCTGTAGCGGTGTGCCGATCTGACGCGCCCTTCCCTTGGGCAGCCAGATCAGCTTCTGGATATCAATTGGTGCACAACACTTTTTCTCCAACTCTACCCATCTCCTAAGGCTTGGGTCTGTGTGCCATTGAAGAATTTGGGCCAATTGGGCCGCTTTGTAGTAAGCGAACAAACATGGTACCGCTAGCCCTCCTCTGGACGTGGGTCTCGTCAGTATACCCTTAGCAATCCTTGGGTTTTTCTTATTGGAAATGAATTTCATAATTGCTGACTGAAGGGAGAGGATGTCAGAATGAACCAATGGTATAGGTAGGCTCTGGAAAAGATATAACATCCTTGGAAGGAGATTCATCTTCACGCAGTGTATCCTTCCAATCCATGAGATGCCCCCTTTTGCCCATACTCTAAGATCCTCCCTCAGCGCCTTTATTAACCTGGGAAAATTTGCTTTATATAAGGTTTTGTAGTCCCGTGTAAGATATACCCCTAAATATTTGATAGCGGAGGGTTGCCATTTGAAATTAAAGTTGAGATCAATCAGTTTTGAGTCTGGACGCGGAGAAAGCCTTTGACAGAATAGACTGGCCCTACTTAACGGAAACGCTGGGGGCGTTTGGCTTTAGGGGACGCCTCCTGCGGGCCATCATGGCGCTGTATGAGGGCCCTACAGCGAAGGTGAGGCACCAGGGTTTTCCCTCTGAGCAATTCCACATAAAAAGTGGAACGAGACAGGGATGCCCACTCTCGCCGCTGCTGTTCGCCCTCTGTATAGAGCCCTTGGCAGCGCACATACGTAATAGCTCTGACATAACGGGAATCTCAGATGGAGAGCAAGAGTATAAGGCCGCTCTGTATGCGGATGATGTTATCTTAACATTATCTAAACCGCTCACGTCCCTTCCTAATGTATTTGAAATTCTGAGCAAATTTAACCATATTTCTGGCTTTAAGATTAATCAGTCTAAATCAGAAGCCCTCAATATAAATCTTCCCAAAGAAGTTGAAAAACTGAATAAAAGTTATTTTAACCATTATCAGATCTCCAGACCATCTGCTTTGGGGCTTATTTCACGACAAGACTATTTTACTACAATGCGTAATACAATCATACACACATTTGTATGGATTTGAGGGCATGCAATTTGGGGCCTTTCTGACCCACTGTCTCCATCTGGACAGTGGACTCTGAACGCTGTTCTACTTAATATACTCGCCTGGTTAGGAAATATGAACGTACAACTTCTATTTTTGCATGAGAAACATATCAGATTATACATAGAAATCCTGTTTTTTATATTATTTGGTTTGTATAATTACAACATTTACAAATATCTATTTGTTATTCTTGCAAAGTGCAATCAGATTCAGGATATGCAGATTTAGCCACATCCCCTGATACTCTGCAGAATCCCCTAAAGAATGCCTTTTAGGGTACATTTAAAAACTTTACGTTTATTATAGTGTCAGGACAGCCATATCTAAAGTTCCCCACCCTTTCAAAACCAGATGTCCTTATCTCTAGATACCATCAGTCTTATAAACCTAAGGCCTGGTCAGGGGTTTAACAGGCAATAAAAACAATTATTGTATTTTTAAGACAATTTGTGCCATATTGATTAAAATACTTAATAATTTCTGCCATATTTATTACAACTCCCATAACTGCAAAATAACCAGATATCCCCTCCATGTAAATTTCAGAACCATCAAAATATATACAATACTCACTTAACAAGTGCGGATCCATGCTGGTAGTGGGCAGTGCTCCTCTGTCCATGCAGGTAGTGGGCAGTGCTCCTCTGTCCATGCAGGTAGTGGGCAGTGCTCCTCTATCCATGCAGGTAGTGGGCAGTGCTCCTCTAGCCATGCAGGTAGTGGGCAGTGCTCCTCTAGCCATGCAGGTAGTGGGCAGTGCTCCTCTGTCCATGCAGGTAGTGGGCAGTGCTGCTCTGAAGGTGCTGAGATATAACGTTCCTTGAGTTATGTGTGTTGGATACCAGCTGTGTCTGTATGAAAGAGAAGAAACGTAATTAGTAGAATCTTTTTTTCTTGGAAAAATATAAAGCATTTTGTATAAGCTTTAAACCTAAGATTATTAACACAAAACAACCCCAAAAAGAGTCAGAGAAGACAGGGACACCAAAACGCACATCTGGTCCATCCTCAAACAGAAACTAATTTCAAACACTTAATGGTTCAGGATTATGTTATAACACAACCATCTAATATACAAAACCACAGTAAAGTCAGATCAAGAGCTAATCGAATAGCAACGCCCTCTTAGTGCAACATAGTAACAAACAGTACAGTTCTATAGTGTGAACAAAAAAAGCATGTGGCGGTCATCTATCGCCCACCTACCTCTACTCATCCCCCTTCAGCCTTTCTCTCTCACTTTGAATCCTGGCTCTCTTTCTCTCCTCAGACTCCCCTGTTCTTCTCTTGGGGGACTTCAATTGCCACATTGATGACCCCTCTCTCCCTTGGGCTTCCCGCTTTTCTCTAACCTCTTCTTTTGGCCTTCAACAGTGGACTGCAGCCAGCACCCACAAGGATGGCCACTACTTAGACCTGGTTTTCACTAAAAACTCCTCTCTCCGATTTCTCCATTTCCCCTTTTTCTTTCTCTGACCATGACCTCATCTCATTCTCTCTATCTCGCTTCTCCCCCTCCATCTACCCCCGTTTCTGCAGAAACCTGCGCCCTATTCACTTACCTGACTTTGAGTCCACTTTACATTCCTCCCTCTCCTCTCTCAGCTCTGCTAGAGACCCTGACAACCTGGTCAGGAACTACAACTCTGCCTTGTCCTCCTCTCTTGAGCTACATGCCCCGCTTTCTCTCTGCCGCCCTCGCCCTTCTAACCCTAGATACCATTACGCAAAAACAGCAAGCTTGACCCTACCTGTCTTTCTAACTATCGACCTGTCTCCCTCCTGCCTTTTGCCTCTAAACTCCTTGAACGTCTTGTATTCTCTCGCTTGTTCCATTTTCTCAACACCTATTCTCTCCTAGACCCTCTACAATCTGGCTTCCGCACTGCTCACTCCACGGAAACAGCCCTCGCTAAAATAACTGACAACCTCCATGCTGCCAAAGACAGAGGTCATTACACTCTGCTCATATTACTCGACCTCTCTGCAGCATTTGACACCGTGGACCACCCTCTTCTCCTTCACATTCTCTATACTCTTGGTATTCGGAACAAAGCTCTATCCTGGATCTCATCCTACCTCTCCCACCGTACTTTCAGTGTCTCTTCTGCTAACACCTCTATTGATCTCTCTGTGGGGGTACCCCAGGGCTCTGTCCTGGGACCTCTTCTCTTTTCTCTGTACACACTCTCTCTAGGGGACCTAATAACATCTTTTGGGTTTAATTATCACCTCTTTGCTGACGACACACAAATATACTTTTCAACACCCGACCTTCCACCTGATGTACAAACCAAAGTTTCTGAATGTCTCTCTGCTATATCATCCTGGATGGCCCTCCGTCGCCTTAAACTCAACATGGCTAAAACAGAGCTCCTCATACTTCCTTCCAAACCTGGCCCTACTACCTCCTTCCACATTACTGTTGGAACTACGATCATTCACCCAGTAGCACAAGCACGCTGCCTAGGGGTCACACTCGACTCCTCTCTCACATTCGCCCCTCACATTCAAAACATTTCTAAAACCTGTCGCTTTTTCCTCCGCAATATAACAAAGATACACCCTTTCCTCTGTTGCTCGACTGCTAAAACTCTGACTCAGGCCCTCACTCTCTCCCGTCTTGATTACTGTAACCTCCTGCTGTCCGGCCTTCCTGCCTCTCACCTGTCTCCCCTACAATCTATCCAAAACGCTGCTACCAGAATCACTGTACTCTTTCCTAGATCTGTCTCAGCATCTCCCCTCATGAAATCCCTCTCTTGGCTTCCGATCAAATCCCGCATCTCACACTCCATTCTTCTCCTCACTTTTAAAGCTTTACAGTCTTCTGCTCCTCCTTACATCTCAGCCCTAATTTCTCGTTATGCACCATCCAGACTCTTGCGTTCTTCTCAAGGATGTCTTCTTTCTACCCCCTTTGTATCTAAAGCTCTCTCCCGCCTTAAACCCTTTTCACCGACTGCCCCACATCTCTGGAATGCCCTTCCCCTGTGTACCCGACTAGTACCCTCTCTATCCACCTTTAAGACCCACCTTAAGACACACTTGGTAAAGAAGCATATGAATAACACTGTGGATATTCTGAACACATGATACATTAAGCTTGGCCCCCTGCAGACGCACTTACCAGAACTCCCTCCTACTGTCTCTGTACGTTCTCCCTACCTACCAATTAGACTGTAAGCTCCTCGGGGCAGGGACTCCTCTTCCTTAATGTTACTTTTATGTCTCAAGCACTTATTCCCATGCTCTGTTTGATTACCACATGTATTACTACTGTGAAGCGTTATGTACATTAATGGCGCTATATAAATAAAGACATACAATGCAATACAATAAATCTGGTGCTCCCGTTTGGCATTATAGAGACTTTGATAAATACTCCTGATACTCGGTCAGGTACAGCAGTTCTGCTCCATACGGAAATGGAGAGAAGTGGGTAATGCAGAGCAAACAGTGCAGTAGCTTCCACTCACCCGATTCAACTTCTCACCATATTAAATAGGGGGGTTTGATCCGTCCCACTGTGACGGCAGGGGTAGCCGGCCTTCATAATAAAGGTGAAGCCTGACTGGCTGCCCCTAAAAAACGTGTGTAAGGAGCTGAGTGTCAGCTCTTGGGTCCAGTAATGTAATGTGTTTCCTTCTACATATGGTCCTATTGAAATGTCTCCTGTAGGCTTATAAGCTAGGAATGCCATGTGTGATTAGGGTCCCCCAAAGGAAATAGCTGCAGGATCGTGACTTTGGGAACAGATGTTTAAGGGTGGAAGTTTGGGGGCAAATAGAATTAAAATCTGTGTAAATTGTTGCTGACCGGAGATACCCGTACTACTGATATTTTACCCGCAAATAATATAGGATTTGCGGGTACGCGTCTGTACATTAAGACGCCGTGTGTTATGGAAGTGTAATGTAAGTCTATGGAAAATCTGTGCCCCGCCAGCAAGCAATGCAATTGGGTTTTAAAACACAGTGCAGGAGCCTGTTTTAAACCCCAATTACAGAGTCCAAGTTCTAGGGACCATGTTTTAGGGAGCAAGTTTTCGACTCCACGTTCCCATTGTTAAAGTATGGGTATCTATTACTGTCACGGGAGACCAGGTATATACACCTGTATACTGGGATCATTCACTGAGCAAAACAAAATAGTAAAACAAATAGTCATTTATTCCATAGAAACAGACGTACACACAGTGAATTACAAAATACAGGAGAACACACACTTACTGGGGGTCTGGGGTGAAAACTAGACTTTCTTAGGTGAAATAGAACAGAAAACAAAGTCTTTAGGTTGACTGGGACTTAGGGCTCCATGCAGTAAGCGTTTTTTTTTTTTTAATGTCCATTTAATTCCCCTGTATTTATGTATATCCCTATGGAGATACATACACACAGGCATACTACATGATTGTTTTGCAAATGTTTCTCTAAGTTCTTTTCATGTTTTTAAAATGTATTTTGCATCTTTATTTAGAAATTGTTGTGTGTAATGTTATTTTTATTTAGTTACATTTAATTTTTCAGGGTCTTTGCAATCTTTTATGTCAGGGGCTTGCTTTTTAATATTGGCTTATTTTTGGTAGTTAGATTTTGTAAGATGGTGGTTAGTTTGAAGTTTACATTTTTTCACAATGGTTTGGTTTTAGGAATTGAATACGGAATTGTGTAATTGATTTTGATTTGATTGTAATTGATTTTTGATGGTAATTTTTTTTAATGTTTACTTGCTTACTTTTTATTTGATTGTTTGGGTGGCATTGTATATTGTTGGTAATTGTTTATTTTAATTTTGACCTTTGATTTGGCATAGTGTTAAATGATGCACAGATTAATTGCATCATGTGCTCATTAAAATGCAATTGTTTGAATGCCATTTGGTATATATTTATTTGTCTAGGTGCTGTTTTGTTGGAAGATATGAGATAATTTATTTTGCAATGTCCTGATATTATTTTCAGATGCAATGAGCTGGTTTAATTTTCACATGCAATGTGCTGTTTTTGAGATTCAGATTTCATGTTTTTATTTCTGCATATTTGGGTAATTTGTATATTGGTTATATATATATTATACCCACTGTACAAATGAATGGGTGCCGGGTGGGTTAACCCCTTAATTACTTTTGTGGTTATTAACTGCTAAGGTAATTAAGGGGTTAACTGGCATTTGAAAGTATTTGCAATGTATTTTTTTGCCAACGGAAGCCGTTTGATGACCGGACGCCATTACAATGCCAGGGGGTAAGTAGAACTCAATTTATTTACTTTATTGATGCTGTTTTATGTGTTTAATAATGGGCAAATAATCTATTATCCATATCTGGATAATAGTAATTTTGCACATTACTGTATGTGTTGGGGAGGGAGGGGGGGTATTTATTTAAATTTATATGACAGGTTTATTTTTACATACAGGGTTGGTTCCTTAGGTCTGCGGGACCTCTGAAGACCACCTGAGGGCCCACGGGTACAAGGCTGCGGACTCACGGGGGACACCTGCGGGGAAGAACCGGGGGCCCAACAACTGCTGTGGGGAATAGTGGGGAAACTACTTGAAGGTTTAATACGGGATAATATTCAGGAATACCTAATGGAAAACAAAATTATTAGTAATTGTCAGCATGGATTTATGAAGGAGAGATCATGCCAAACTAACTTTATTTGTTTCTTTGAGGAGGTGTGACAGGGTGAATGAACGTCACCAGCCATATGCCTGGAAAACCTATGTTTAGGCTTGCAGTGCAGCAGTGACGAGGTTAAGTTGAGAAGGGTTGCTTAATTAGTCTGACCCCAGCTGCATAATCAAGGTGTTGAAACCCCAGGCTGTACACACATGCAGGAAAGCTGGTGAGGAGACAGGACTGACAGTGCTGAAGAGATTACTGCTGTAAGGTCTGTGGTGCAAAGTACATGTGTGATGTAACATGCCCATTGGATAGCTGTGTAACAGTTTTGATTGCCAATACTTTGAAAGTTTTGAGCGCTAGAATATGCAAATATGCGTGATGACGTCACACGTGACGCTCCGCAATTTAAAATTTAATGCGGTGGGTTATCTAAGTAAGGGAAACAGTGCAGGATGTTAGATTATCCCCTGAGGAAGACTATTAAGTAGAAACGCACGTTGTGTGAGTCGTGGACTACAGAGTGGCACTTTGCTGGTGACATTCAGAGTGGACTACACTAATCGGCCCAGTGTATGCTGTGACGGCCGCGGAGCAGATGCTGTTGTTGTGAAGAAAATTGTCTGTCCATATGACCCAGGGTGGTCTGAATGCTCACCACAAAGACACTTATGTAAGAGGAATATTTTCTGTTTTTAATATTAAAAGCAATATTATAATATTTTGCTTTTTCTCCTTTGTATGTGGATTTCCCTTCCTTTCCTATGGAACATTACTGGTGTTGATCCGGAGTACCTATCTGGAAATTAAAGTTGGTAACTTCTATCACAACGCCCTATTATCACGTTGTACACGTGAGTGCAAACTTTATAGAGCTTTCAAAACTGATTACATCTGTTGTAGTTGACAATATTGCACTATTTGGTGTCTTCATTTCTTTTTTCCATGTCCTGATGAGATTTGAGCACCTGTTTTCTTCCCAGATCCCCATCTGGCAGACTTGGAGGCACCAGATTGTTAGAGTGGGGCTAAGGAAATGGTTCTCTGACTAGAGGAAGGCCAACCCCCTGTGGGCAGGTACTATCTTGCTTCCCACGTGAGTTGGCAAAAGGTAATTGGACCCAGGTAATTGTTCTCCAATGCCTGAGTACCAATGTTAGGGAGAGAGCCCAAACCACATATAAACGATTGTAAGCTCTATGCCCATTGTCTTTCGTGTCTTCATTCTTATACCTGATGCCTGATGAACTGCTAACCTGAATCCTGGTTATTTCATGGTCCCCTTACTAAGTAAGTGTATATATTCCGTTTGTTATTTGTCCAACATTGTGTCCACCTGTCTTTTAAGGAATAAAATCTCTTTATTATATCACAGTCGTATTCAATTCAACCCAGTTATTTGGTGTATATTATAACCCTGTAACCTACCGTGACAGTGTCTAATCTAATGGCGGCATTAAATGTCCCGCGGACCAATAGGAAACAAGGACGTCATACGGTGCAGCTTCCAATTGCACCGCATAATCGTGGGCAATAAACTCAGCAGAGATACCGGCACCCGCTACGAATGGGGAATGGGATGTTTTAGTGCGACCATCTCACCGCTATCAGCCGCAGGGGACAGCTAGCCGCCCGTCGTTTCACCACGAAGTTAAGTTAGGCTGCGCTTATAGTGCCGGCGACTTCGCCTAAAAACAAAAGCCTTGCCGTCGCCACGTTCGCTTAAGTAAGCACGACGCGACTGAGCGACAGCAGCAACGCGAATTCTTGAAGCCGATAAAATTTGATTTTTTCAGAGGCTGTCGCCACGTGACAACCTCTGAACCATTCAATGGCCAGGTCACCCGTTGCGCAGCGCTCCAGAGCGTAGCTAAGCGGAGCGCCTTGCGCAGCGCTCCAGAGCGTAGCTAAGCGGAGCGCCTTGCGCAGCGCTCCAGAGCGTAGCTAAGCGGAGCGCCTTGCGCAGCGCTCCAGAGCGTAGCTAAGCGGAGCGCCTTGCGCAGCGCTCCAGAGCGTAGCTAAGCGGAGCGCCTTGCGCAGCGCTCCAGAGCGTAGCTAAGCGGAGCGCCTTGCGCAGCGCTCCAGAGCGTAGCTAAGCGGAGCGCCTTGCGCAGCGCTCCAGAGCGTAGCTAAGCGGAGCGCGTTAGGCTGCGGTCCCAGTCACTGCCACAGCGTGTGCTGTGCGTGTAAGCACCGCCCCTCAATGGGGAAGGGCCCAGTACGCACCTTCACGCTTAAGGTGCAGCCGCGCCGTGCTGCAAGATTTTTTAAACTCAATGAAATTGAGTTTAAAACTTGCGACGGAGGCGTGGCCACGCCCCCACCGGCGGTTCACCCAATGAGGGCGAACCTGACGCGTAACGGGATGGCCACGCCCCCTCCCGTCGCAAGCTCCCTTTCTCCCCTCAGGCCTCGTTCAGGGTGCAGGCTTCGGAGGGAGGGCGTGCTGCCGTGCGTGCTGCCGTGGGACACAAAGTATTCAATTTGAATACTGGTTGTCAGGGTGGCAGCTGCCCTGTCTCCGAAGCCAGGAAAAATCGTTTTTTGAGCTGCAGCAGCGTCACTGGGACCTCGGCAGCCAATGAAAATCATTCTTAAGAATGATTTCATGACTGCCACTTGGATCCCTAAGCTGCCGTGAGTAGCCCCGCCCCCTCCTCAACTCCTGAAACAGTCTGCTGGGGATAAACACTAATCGCCCAGCAAACTGCCGCCCTCCCCTGCAGCTGGCACCCTGAACGAGGCCTCAGACCGCGGTTAGCGCTGTGCACGCGCACCCCACCCCGACGGGCGCGCGTTTCAGTTATGACTGGGACCGCAGCCTTATTATGCAGCGTTCCAGAGCGTAGCTAAGCAGAGCGCATTATTACGCAGCGCTTCAGATCGTAGCTAAGCAGAGCGTGTTACGCAGCTCTCCAGAGAAGGAACACATGGGGGTAGGAGGAGCAGGGCCGAAGTCACACATGGGGCAGTTGGTATTGTGGGGTGATTGTCCCTATCTTGATCCCCAGCCCGCAGCAGCATGTGAGCTCTCAACAGGGTGACACGCACCTTGCTTGGGTGCTTCTGCCTCTATGGTCTGTGTGCTGCAGTCGGACCTCTGGTTCACTTTCTATGTTTGAAATGGTCTGATTTCCAGGAAGTAGAGACACTGACTACATCCGGGTCACTGCTCTATGTCCTAATACTGCGCATGCTCACACTAAGAGGCTCATGGGAGTTGTAGTGTTTATAGACCAGTACAGATTGTGCTAGGGAAAGATAGTTACTTCTGCATGAAGATGTGTATACTCCTCTTATTTTCAGTAAAGCTGCTTCAGTTCCTCCCTTTTGGCCAATGTTGATAAGAAGGAGGTAACCTGGTTTTGTCTTGAAAATGCAGCTTGTCCTGATTTTATCATTTCAATTATTTTCCAAGTTCCAGCTGAGACAGTAACACCCCACACATAAAACATCCCTAACCCACACACAGAGCCCCCTCTGATCCCGCAAAGAGGCCCCCAGTCCCCCCCTGAGCTCCCCACACAGGCCCCCACAAAAAGACCCCCCCCCTGCTCCCCACAGTCCCCCTGCTCCCCACACAGGGGGAGAGGAGAGGCTGCGTGTGCGTGTGCGTGTGCGTGTGCGTGTGTGTGTGTGTGTGTGAGAGTGTGTGAGAGAGAGTGGGGGAACAGAACTGTAAACGGGGGGAATGGAGCTGTGAACGGGGGAGGGGGGGCAGAGTTGTGATGGGGCGGGGACACATTTTTGTGCAGGGGGGGGGCAAATTGCTGTGAACAGGGGAGAGAGGGAGAGGTGAATGGGGAGAGTGGAGAGAAAGAGGGGGAGCGGGAGAATTACATCCCGGGCAACGCCGGGTGTATCAGCTAGTTTTTTCTAAATTTCACTCCATGTGCACCAATTTGCAACATTTCATATTCTATTTCATAACAAAGTCTGGGGAGGGGTTTGGGAATTGAGCGCCCCCCCAGCATTTTTACGAAATAGAATATGAAATAGTGCAAATTAGTGCACACGTTGAGTGAAATGTAAAAAAAAAGACATAACTGTCAGATCTTAATATATAAATTCGAATGGTTAGTGCTAGATGTGGTGAATGTGATTGGTCCGTTGGTCTGCCCGCCCCCCCGCGACTCTCATTGGCCAAGAGGTATGCTCCACTGTGACACACTCATAGACACACACAGACATTGGTCCCTGTGTCCGCCCGCCCATAGTCAGCCTTCCACACGACTCTCATTGGCCAAAAGGTACAGTGACATCACTGACACACACCTACTTCACTGTCACACACTTGCACTGACACCATACCCCCAGGCAACCCCTGCGGAGTCCTTGGTAAATTTCATCCATCTCACACTGTCACCCCTGTCTACACACACACACACACACACACACACACACACACACACACACACACACACACACACACACACACAGTCACCCCTGTCTACACACACACACACACACACACACACAGTCACCCCTGTCTACACACACAGTCACTATCACCCCTGTCTACACACACAGTCACTGTCACCCCTGTCTACACACACACTCACACTGTCACCCCTGTCTACACACACACTCACACTGTCACCCCTGTCTACACACACACTCACACTGTCACCCCTGTCTACACACACACTCACTGTCATCCCACACCTGAGAGTCATGCTTCTTCATTTCATAAAAAACATTTTCATTTAATAAAACGGCCTTCTCCCTTAAGGTTACCAAAATCTAAGTCCGCCCAGTTAAAAAAATCCAAGTCCGGTCGGGCGGACCGCACACACGGTCAAAAATGCACCTCCGCAACGGCCGCCCGACGCTCCCTGTGCACATGGCCGCCCGCACTTTATGGCCTCCTTAACTTATGGCTGCCTGGACCGCACACACGGCCGGCCGACAGACACGACAACACTCCCCTGTAGCCACACGCCCGACCAACCCAACACTCCCTGTAGCCCTGCACTGTCCCTTAACTTCAGCTTAACTTGCTGCCTTAGAAATAACCTGTAGCTGCGCACATTCAACCGCCACCGCGGATGCTTCATTAACACGCCGCCATAGCCTGCACACACTCTGGCACACACTCCCTAATCACATTCACCAAAATCAACATAAAATAAATGGCGTGCGGCCCTACGCACTCTTAATTGCGATTACAAATTGGCCGCCCGTACCTTCACCTACGCACTCTTAATTTACTTTTATAAAATGGCCGCATAAGGTTACAACGCCCTTCTCCATTAAGGTAACCAAAATCCAACGGCCGCCCAACGGATTCTTCTCCCTTATTCCTTATGTTTAAAAAATTCACTTCCGCAACGGCCGCCCGACACTCCCTGTGCACATGGCCCGTACCTTCACCTACGCAGTCTTAATTTAATTTATAAAATGGCCGCATATGGTTACAACGGCCTTCTCCATTAAGATTAGCAAAATCCAAGTCCGCCCACTTACAACAATCCAAGTCCGCCCAGGCGGACCGCACACACGGCCGCCCAACGGATTATTCTCCCTTATGTTTACAAAATCCCTTATGTTTACAAAATTCACCTCCGCAACTGCCGGCCGACACTCACTCTGCACATGGGCGCACGCAATTTATGGCCTCCTTCACTTATGGCCGCATTCACATTAGAAAATGTCCGCCTTCACAACATGTGTCATTAAATATTGAAAAAACACAGAAGCGCACCAAGGGTTAAGGAAATGTATTAGACAATTGGTATAATAAAATGTAAAAACTTACACATCATATTAAAAATGTCCAGTAGCGGCCAGTACAAGAATGGTGGAGCCAGGAGGATGGGTAAGCGCAGGAGGTATTGCCTGATGTTAGCAGTTCAGTCCCGCACGCTAGGGCTGGCTTGCCCGGCAAGGCTCAGATCTTACTTCCGGGTTGCGGCTGTCGCAGGACCCGTATGGAGCTGCCCTCCGATCGCCTGTTTACTTCACATCTCACTCGAGCCGGTAAAACCAGCTCAAAGCTTCGTAAGAAGCTGGGACTTGTACAACCACACGTCTGGACACCAACAAGTGCTGTATAATCTCCGAAACGCGTTTCACATTATTCAGTGCTTCATCAGGCGGTATAGGGACACCTATGGGGGGGCCTTTTATGCAGACACTCCAATCCAATTACCCAATTAATTATTTAAATAACTAAATGTAAGCGTGGGATATAATATATATGCTCTGAGTATCTACCAAGCTAAAGGTGTATGTTTACTTAAGGAGGTGAAATAGTTACTAGTGTTTGTAGATATCTACAACACAAAGGTCCCATATAAAGATCAATTGAGAGGAGTGTTTAAATCCCATACTGCTAAAGGCTGTCCCTGTAGGTGTTGCATACATGCTTAATCATACATAAATAGTATCACTAAGCCACAATTAATACCATAATTAACAAAAAAAAAAATAAAAGATTAAAAGAATGTGTAGGGGGTTAAAGAACAAGTGGGGGGGGGGGGGGCGGAAGAAAAGGAAAATAAGGAGGGGTTGGACTGTGAGGGGGGGTGGAAGAAAAGGTGGGAAAAGGGAGGGGGGGGTTAGAAATATAGAGAAAATAGAAGTAGTGGGGGGGGGGGGGGAGGTGGAAAGAGGGGAGGGGAAGGAAAGAAAAAATGTGACGTGTCATTAACATTATCGAATGACACCCAGCCTACCTTACATTGACATAATAAAATGCCCACCTTCACAACATGTCCTAATTGGCAATTAAACATTTTCTCCCTTAATAACATTATTTCATTAAATGTTTTTCCTACATTTCAACATTCACGATCCTCTTTACATTTATACATTCACCCACACTACACAATATTCATTCACCCCTTCACGTTCACACAATTTCATAACAAACACTACACATTTATACCTTCATTCACCCAAATTCAACACACACATTACATTTCTACATTCACGCATCAACAACATACATTACCATCACCATAGCTCACCATCTCCGTCTGCGCTCCGCACGGCCATCTCTTTCTGCACTCCGCGGACGAATACCATTCTCCATCCCCTTACCCTCATGCACAACGTGCATGTCCCGCCACCGTACTACTTTATTCACACAAAAAATAAATTATTTTTTTATTTAAATTACCTCTTTATAAACACTATGTGACAATTTAAACCAATGTTACCCTATACTATATTTCAATACCCACCCTTCCTCTTTCACCCCCCACCCATCCTTCCTCTTTCACCCCCCACCCTTCCTCTTTCACCCCCCCACCACCCTTCCTCTTTCCTTCACTCGCCGCCCCCTCCCTGCCCTTCACGCGCCCCGCCCTCCCTGCCCTTCACGCGCCCCGCCCTCCCTGCCCTTCATGCGCCCCGCCCTCCCTGCCCTTCACGCGCCCCGCCCCTGCAATCCCGGGCAACGCCAGGTATATCAGCTAGTAATTTATAAATAACATACCTACAGTCCGCTGAATAATTACTCCATTGTTTGTGTTTCAACTTATTCCAAAACCCACCCTAACAATCCACCCCCATAACACCTACAGTACAGTAATGGGCAAAATCC